>NW_011888798.1:4473675-4493846 GCF_000151845.1 Pteropus vampyrus | reverse complement strand
TATACAATCTATATATATACCAATATATAGCAAATATATAAATAATTTAGCAAGAATATCTATTAGGTATACATATTAGACCAACCTATTATGTATGCCTCTGCGTACTAGTTTTCTCAATGAGATAGCTGAGGTCCAGGGATCAACATTCATACAGCTAATCAGTGGCAAAGTCAGGATGTCAGTTGATCCTGAATCCCATGATAGTCACTATTATGCCATACTGCTTGCATAAAGTTTGTAATACCGTTATGTATTTCTTGTTGTTTTTGTTTTGTTTTGTTTTGTTTTGTTTTTTTCCCTTGGTGCTACACTAAAAAAAAAAAAAAGAAAAAGAAAAAAGGTCATAGAATTGAGGAGCTAGAATAAGAATTTTATGAATAGATAGAATCTGGTAAAAATATTGGGCCACATGAGTCATAAAAAAAAAAAAAAAAGAGAGAGAGAGAGAGAGACAGATATGTGTCATGAGAATTTTAGGCAAAATTAGAGGGAGAGGACCAGGTAGATTATATAGCAGAAATCATGATTCTGATTTAGGAAACTTGAGAAATTAAGAGTCAAGAGATGAAGGAAGCTTAGATTAAATGGAATATCTATGGTTTTGAGACTTACAGTGTGGTTCAGAGAGCAACAGCATGAGCATCTCCTGGGAATGTTATAAATGCATTATTTTATGCCCCAACCAAGATCCATAGAATCAGAATCTGCATTTTAACAAGATACTCAGATGTTCTTCAGGAATTAAAGTTCGAGAAGCACTAGGCTATGGCTCTAGGCAACGAATTACAAATAGATATAAAAGTCTTGGTGATAAACAGTAGGCCTTTGCAGAAATAATAAGCAGAGCAATAGCAATGAGCAGTGATACAAGGTAGCATTCCTTGTATATGCTCTAACTACTGGTAGAACCAGTCTCAGATTGAAATCGACATGCTCTCAACTTAAAAAATCAAACAAATTATAACATGTATTCTCAAAAAATTTTTCTCCTGAGGAGAGTCACAGTTTAATAGTAAGAAGTAATTACAATACAAAGCTTCTGACATCTCTAGTCATCTTCCTCTTTGAACACTCTATTCCATTTATAGTTTTGTGAGTAACTTCTATAACTTTAATGCAGATTTGGGCGAAGAAATGTCCCATTCGACTTTTGAATAGTTTGGTATAATACCTGTTAAAGTGGAAAAAAAAATCAACTCTATTTCTTCTGATTACTTGCAATTTAGTTGCCAACTTTATTATAAACCCTACATGAGAAGCACCAGGCAGCCGTGTTTGCTGACTACATTAATTCTTTCTCAAATTGTTCAACACATTTCAAAGCCTTAGCATACAAATCCCTGTTTTTATTTTCTTTTTTAATGAAGGTGAGGAAAGGGTACATAAATCTTTAGAAAATGAGGCTCTTGAAACAGCCAGAATAATGCTATTGTCAATACACTAAAAGCTACTTTAACGCTTCTATAAAATTCTTACAAAAGCAAAAATGCCTTTAATAATACTACTCTGATATAAAAACAAGATTACTGTATATATTCTTTTGCAACTGTTCTAAAAGGTTTTATGTAATAGTTCACTAATTCAAGAAATCTCCATTATGAGAGACTCCAGCTATTTCATTATCATAACTTTATTTCTGACCCACCGAAGAAAAGATCATGCAATGTTAGAATTATTTTAGAGCTCTAGTATTCATCAAGGAAGGGAATTCAAAACAGTGCCACTTAGAGAGTGCTGGTCTGTCTTTCTGTAATACCCATTTCAAGCTTAAATAGTTTCACTTTTGATCCAGATGCCATTTTGAACAGGGGACAATAAAATAGGAACTTAGAAAAAGTGCTTCTTTAACATTTTTTTTCTTTAATATTTTAAACTCCAGCAAAGAGTTTACCCATATATATGCAAATAAGTAGACATTATAACTGAATTTTCGTACCCAGATAAAACCAAATTCAGGTGGTCAAGATGATCCAGTGATTAGAATGATCTAGCGGCCCAGGATTCCCAGTTCTCTCTCTTCAACTCAGGTGGACATCTAGAGTCTGCCTGAGGGGAACTTCCTATGTGACAGCTGGATAATCAAAGGGTTCACCTCATTAGTTTCATGACTATTAGGGAGCAAATAATTTAAAACACTGTCCTTTGTTACTTGATGTTTAATGTCTTGAAAATTATTGTTTCATATATTTTGTCAGTTTTATTGTTATTTTAGGTAAAAGGATAAACAGCATCTCTGTACTTCCCCTTTGCTGGAAGTGGAAGTATTTAATTAAAATTTAACTGAGATGATGTCACTCCTCTGTTTAAAATCTTTACTTTCCACTTAACTTTGTAACAAAGTCCTAATGCTGGTGTACAAGGTTCTGCATTAACTGGGCATTGTTATTATTCTGAATCATTTACTACTACTGTCCTATTCCCTTACTTGCTCTACTTACAATGAGCTTCCTGCCTATTGTAAAATAAGTTAGATATACTGTCCTCTCAAGGCCTTTGCCCTTGATGTTTCCTCTGTCTGGAATGTTCTTTCCTCAGATAACCACATGGATGGCTCTTCAAACATTACATTCTCATAAAGGAATGCTATGGTCATCCTATCTACATTTATAGCCGAAATATAACGCTTCTATTCCCCTTCTTTCCTTTATTTTTCTTCTTAGCATTTACTACTATATATTATATATTTAACTTTTCTAAATATTTTACTTTATCAGATCTAATTCTGGCTTACCTTTTACACATGCCACATTTTAAGTCAGATTTTGTTCCCCATTTCTGATTGTATTCTGATAATGTAGTAATAATTTAAATGGCAATTGTAATGATTTAAAAAGTCACTAGAAGTCAAACTTTAACACAATACAATCTCAATTATTTAAAAAAAAAATAATAGGTACTTCATCCAGTAGGTTAGAATTTTGATTATTTTATCCTTTGGGACTTACAGGTATATGTGAAATTAACTATATGATAACTTCCTATCATTCTCTGAATAAAATAATGTCAGGGAATTAAAAGAAAAATCATTTAAAACTTAATAGAAGAGCTATTGAGCTATACAAAAACCTATTCCCTTGTTCACATAAAGGCACACTTTGAGATGTCCAAGAAAATCAGTTTTAATTTAATGCATTTTTAAGTTTTAACGAAATTTAACTCAGTTCAAGAAACTACTGCGACATTCAATTTACTTTTCAGGGAGCAAGAAGAATAGTAATACTCTAGAGTATTACACTGGTTTATTTCTGACGAAGAGTAATTATTCGGCTACTAATATTTTTAAGCCTATTTGTACTTTTGGATACGATCAAAATCTAGCAATATTTTGTCAGTAAAACAAAACAAACTAAAAATGGAATATTAAAATAAACATCATAAAATTAAAGATTTTAAATTGTTACCCTGAAAACTTAACCTTCCAAAAGTCGAATAACTTTAAATAACGTGTTTAAAAATTTTCTTAAGATAATGACATAGCACTGCAGAAAGCAGAATGGGCCTATCAAATCAGACCAATACTAAACACCAATCTCATTAAATGTAAGTTTTTATACCCACATCAGCCTGGACAATTGAAACTTAGAGTTGTCACATTCATCTCAGAATGTTCTTTATACTGCATGATTTGTTAAGGCAAAAAAAGTTTGTCTAAAATTCCCACATTAACTGTCTATGCTTTAGCTTTTCTAATCGTCCAGGTAAAAATGACAAATATGTGCTGATTAGAGTAGAAAACACAAGATACTTTAAGTAAAGTGGGAAGGGGGTGGAGGAAAAAAAAATTAGAAGACAGCATAAATAGATTTTGAAATTTGTACTGGAAACTGGGATTGGTTATAATATTAAAATATACTATTTTCTAACCACAGAATTATTTCAACTTTCACTTAGTAAATTAAATTCCAAAGCAAAGGGACACCAGATAATACTAAGGACATATATTAGTAGTCTAAAATTTGTAACTAAAATCAGTGTCACACATAGGAAAATTACTTTAAATATCCCCAAAGAAACAAAAGTTTAATATCTTGTTTTGTAGTAATGATTTTGATGATTCATCAGAGTGTTTGTTTTGTTTTGTTTTCAACAACATTAGTTGTCAAGCACAATTAAGCACCAAAAGTCTGCTTTAGAGAGCAAGAGAGAGCGCTGAATCCTAACCACTACCCACAAGGGACAATCAAAGATCTGCTTTAGAGGTCATCCATGAGAGATTTGTTACTGGATGTGTCTAATAACCTTGTTATAAGGAAACCAAACTAATGAATACTCCCAAAGGTCCAGATGGTCTTATAAGAAACTCAAGTTTCAAGGATATCCTCACCAATAATGATTGTAAGTAACTAATAAATACAAAATGGCCAATCTTCCATCCCTCTTATAGTGTAATATCATTTTGCCTATATGAACACACATGCACAAGCATACACACAACACACATACACACACACACACGCACACACACACAGGCATTCTAGAGCCCACTGTGGCACTATCTCAAGGTCTCTGTTTCAAAATCAAATTTATCAATTAGAGGATCTGCGATTTTTGAAGTAGAGAGAAAAAAAAAAAAAACACACACACAACAATATGAAGGACTAGACTTGAAAACTGATTTTTAAGAAAAGAGGAGGGCTTTTAATCTTGGGGCAATGAGAAAGGCGAACCATAAATTTCTGTAGTTTACCAGAATCCTACCAATAATTTTCATACAAACCCTATCCCTTCCTCTGCATCAGAACTGCCTTAAGAGAAATTACCCTATAGGCAAATTCCCGTGCAAACCTATATATATGATTGCATTGCACTGGTATATAAAATGTTGTCTCTAATACTGTGTATAACTTTCTATAACTCAATCAGTTAGAGATTACTTTAAGTTGTAGGCATACCGTATTTAAAATACGACTTTTTAGGGTAGGAGATACTGTGGAGGATGGGGTTAAGATATATGAATTATTAAAATATGCTTTGAGTCCTTTTCTCAATTTCTTCTTAATAGCTGTCAAAGAGTATAATAGTGAAGATATGGGGAATATTATGGTTGTGTAAACAAAAGTAAAGTTATTTTGGATTAGAAAAACATTGCAAAGGGGTAAATATGATGGTAGTGAGGTCGGGTTAAGGTTATTGATGTGAAGGGTATGGTGTTTATTATGTTCTAAGAGCTGTGAAGAGATGTAAGGGGATAATCTAAAGTTATGAGAAAAAGGAAGTTTCAAAGGGAATGTATGAAAGAAAATATGGCCTATTCCAAAAGCTTTCCAGTATTCACCTTTGTCTGAACTGGACTGACATTTTTTTCTCTGATTCTGGATGGTCACTTGTAGATAATAAGAATCCTGAGTCACGCTGCTCTTTTCAACTGACTTGGAATCAGAAATCAGAGACGAAGTCTATTTTGGGTCTCTAAAGCTCTGATTGAAACATTAAATTTGAAATGAATTGGAACCATCATATCACACACACTTTGCAAGGAACTTGGGACTTTCATCACTTCTTCAAAGTTTTGTCAGGTTGAAAACCTTTTTATGATACAAAGCAGGTAATCTTGGAAAAAGTAAGCCCCAGTTTAACATATTGTATACTTGTCTGATTAAGTCATTTTCATATAATTTCCTTTCTCAAAATATTCATAAGATGAGCTGCCAACTGAGCTTGTGTCAATGTGCTATAATGGAAATGAGCTCTGGATTAAGAATTAAGCAAATCTAGAGAATTAAGAATCAACATTTCTTGTTTCATTTTACCACTAACTTGTCATATGTCTTTAAGAAGTCATTGGATATTTCTGAATCAAATTTTTTATATATAAATTGTAGTTTCTAAGTATTCTTACAAATGAAAAATGTATTATTTTTAAAATTCATATTTCACTCCTTGTATTATATCTCAAAATCACTTAATTTTATTTGTATCTTTACTTATTTTCTTAACTTCCCAAATACTGATTGGCCATCATTTCTTCCTTTAAAGCTTTTGGCCAAGATGTCTTAGATACAGACAGAAGATACAAATCACATCTTCTCTAGACCTTATTTCAGTACAATACCTCCTTTCAGGAATTTTTTCCCTATAATTAGCAATCCCTTCCATAACCTGTAATTTTTCATTCATTCATTTAGTTATCAAATGTGAATAAGGCCCACTGTATGGCAGACACTGTGTTACCCATTGGGAATACAATAATGCAGACCCCTTCTACATAAAGCTCCCAGTTTACTGGGGAAGTCAAATATACAATCAATACTTGTTTTAATAACATGATAATATATGCTTGAAGGAGTTTGAAGTAGAGCATTTAATCTCATGATGAAATAGTTCAAAAGGGGTTAAGGTTGATTAGAAAATGTAATGTGGAAACTCAGGTCCAAATGACTTATAAGAACCATTTAAAGAAAAATGAAGATGGATATGAAGCAGTGAATAGACTTAATAGTGAAAATAGAGAGAAAAGCATCACAGATGGAGAGTTGAGTGATCATAAACTAACATTCTAGAGATAAGAGTGTTTAAAAGGTAATGACTGAAGTAGTAAACAGGAAGAATGTGTAATCGAATATTTTGTTTTTCAGAAAGATTCTTTTGGGTGCTGTGTGAATGATTGATTAAAATTAGAAGAATCAAGTTAGAGAGGTCATTTATTAGATCATTGATCTACTTTTGTATTTGTTTTCTTTTTTAGCTTGCAATATTTGTTCCTAGAAAATTAAAAAAAAAAAAATGTCAGCAGATATTGTTAACCGCTGGTATACAGCTGTGCTCTGTAGTAAAAAAAAAAAAAAAAAAAAAGATATTTTTGAATAGAAATATGCTATAAAATATATTTAAGCTCATAGTATGTTATTTTAAGCATAATTTTTCTTTAATGAACCTTTTATTTTATTTTGGAATAATTTCAGATTTACAAAAAAGTTGCAATGATAATATGCAGAGTTTACATACATATATTCTTTAATTTCCCCTAATGTTAACATGTTATATAAGAACAGCTTAAGTACAGATTTATTTTGTGTACTTATTCCAGAAGAGATGTTATTCTGTTCAATTGATGACTTTTGTTTCTTTATCATGAATTGGAATTGACACGTGGTTAATTGATTCAAATCTAACAAAATATTTAAACAGTTGCTTATAAAAAAAGTGACATAAATTCATATATTATTATTATTAAGTCAGAAGATTATCTTACAAAATAATGATTGCCACATTTTACACTAGGGCAATATCAACAGATGTTTATTAAAATAGATGTATTACAGTCTTAGTCATAACATAAAATATCATCTAGTAAATCCTGATCTATGATTTTTACTAGAAAACTTGGTTTCCCAATAACCATATTATCTGATGCAGATGTTCAGCAGTAGGATGAGTAGGTGAAGCACAATGGCATCAGAGTTGTTAGGAATTAAAGAGAGTAGTTTATTATATTTATATTAAATGTGATTAAAATTATATGAGACATGTCATAGTTTTATCTACTTCTAAACCTCAGAATTAGTATCATTTTTTCCTAAGTAAATCTATATTCTAATTACTATATAAGCAAGCAGACTGATTACAGATTATATAGAGATAATTCTGAGTTTTTAAATCATTCTCTTCGCCATATGTGGTAAACAAAATACTACTTCAATTTCTTTTTCTTGGGTACATAGGAAGCCCATATATCCCAACATTTGTAATTGAGAAGAGTCCACACGACTGGGTTCTGGCCAATAAGATATAAGCAGAAGTGATGTACACTACTTTTAGAGGTGGTCATGAACCTCACTGCATTATTATCTCTACTCTTGCCATTTCATTATGACCTAAAATATTTGGATTATCTCTAAGTAAAGACTTGGAAGAGAGTCACTAGCCATTCAACCTGCATAGGACTATGAAATGAGAAAGAATTAAACTGTTTTATAAACTCTAAATTCTTGTGGGTGTTGCTTGATACACTTTCATATCCTACTATTTTATATTTTATTAAGAGAAAGATCTTTGTTACTAGATCTTTTTTATTTGTTGTTAACCTTAGCCCAGATCATCAATCAATTTGGCAAACATGTTTTGATCATCTATTATTTTGAACATGGGAAACTGTTAAATGAACAAAAGTGTTCATAAACAAGCTCATAGATTAGAAAATGTTGCCTAATTATTATAAATAATATAAATTCCTTGGACATTGAAATTTTTAGTTTAATTTCAAAAAATTCTTTCTAGTATTCCTTCTTATCTTCATCCATTGATTCACTATCCTAAACATTTAACATCATAAATCTGAATATTAAAATCAGTATAGCTACTTTCATATCACTGACTCTCAATAAAAGTTATTTTACTGTATCACACTGATTTCTATAAATACTAACTAAAAAGGGGAAAAAATAAACTTCAGTTTATAATTGAAGGTATTAGTCAAATAATATTATTTTTGTCTCTTTCTTAATTAGGTCAAATCAAAATAGTTTTTAAAGAATGTGTCCCAAGAGATCATCAGAGATGGCATTATATGAGGACAGGGTACTTATCTTGGAAAAGTTAAGCAAAACCCATCATGCAGGGAGTCATTGAGACATACGTAAATAAGAGTACTAACCAAGCCAACACCTTTTACATATAACATAAAGTCTTACTAAATATTTACATCAAAAGCATTATTTATGCAAACATTGAGCAGCAAAATAACCTTTATAGAGATCTTTAAAGAGAACCATTAATTAAAATCAATATATTGGAATACATATATTCTTACAGAGCTAGGAAATGTATTTTCACATGGTTGCTTTATTAGTATTATTTTCTAATAAAAATTGGAAAAAAATCTGATAATATGAGGACATGAGGAAGTGGAAACATGTACTTCAGGGCATGAAAAATATTGTGGAACATAGTGGCAACATTCACTACCTTAGTAGGAACAGGTTTCACTCAAGTATTGTGCAATTAACCCTGCTACTATATATAAAAATATTGAAAAAGCTTAAGTAAACAGCTGAAACCTACAACAATAATCTAAGAAACTACCTGGTCATTTAAACATTAATTATATAGCGTAAAGCTTTAATAAGATCACTAGAAGCTAAATCAGCAGAATTGAACCAAATTATGTATTTAGTTAATCGCTGGTAACAAAATATAAAAACTGAAGTTCTTTTAATCATTCATATTCCTCTTATTATTGGAATGTGTTCTGAAGGTATTCCATACCTTTCACAAGTTCCATTGGAAAATTGTTTATTGGTAAAGAAGATTAATGATGCGTGCTAAAAATTTTCATTTCATATTTGTATGTCTTATTAGTGTTGCAATATTTGGATAAAGTACCACCATGCACTAAATGAATCGAACACAATAAAGAAAACTAAACTTGTGACTATCTGTCGACCAATCTGCCACCTATAAGAATGACTGCTTTTTATTTCATATCAGCATATTATTTTCCAAATGTAAATTCTTAAGAATTGTCAATTTTAAAATTGTTTCATTGATAGATAGCAGAATAAAAATAATAATGCAACCAACTAAAGATTGGTGTACATCCTTATAGTTTTTAAAAAATTCAAAGTTGAAAGCCTGAACATCAGGCCAGATTCTAAATTAATAAGCAAAGGAAAATACAATTCCTGGTAGCAAGTATTATAAAATATATTCTATCTCCTAGAATTTACCTAAATTGGTAATTAATATAGATTTCAGAGATACTGTCATAATATTATTTATCTTTAATACCACTACCCTTTCTTAGACATTCTTTATATATTTCATTCAGATGTTTTACTGTTACACTGGAGTAGATATTTGTCATACTCTTAAACTATCTATATTTTGAACCTTTTCCTATGTTCAGATAATCCCCCATATTATCTGGAAAAACACTCATGGTAATATACAGTCTAAAAATTCCAACTATGCATTTGCCCAACCTCTTACAGCAGAGCAGAAGCACACTTCCTGGACATTGCCATTTATGTATAACCACCTCAGACTTTGGATCTGAAGCTAGTTTTGTGAAGAATCAGGAAAAGCATGACACCCATTCTGGTGAGGATGCTGTGATTAGAGGCAGATACATTTGGCTTCCGAAGATAACCATAACAACAGTCTGAATGGCAGAAAGCAATATCTAGTGTTAGTGATTCAAGCTGTGTGTGTCTGCCTCAGTGGCAACAGTGATAACTCTTCACTGGGCCAGTTCTGAAATATGATTTGAAGAATTGTTCTAGGCTTCATGATCTCTAAGCATGATTTTCTGCTACTTTTAGAGATACTTGAAGGTATCATGCATACTTTTAATGGATCACTATTCTGTAAAATTATCCAGAATTGTCTTAGATGGCTTTCAGATAAAAAGGTCAACTAATATTGAAGCTGAATGCAGTGATTAATGAGACTTCTGGCTTTTTTCACTTTGAGAATAATGTGAGAATGTTTTATGTAAATACGAACAGTTGTGGTGTATATGTACAGGAAAAAGTCTGTGTAGGACCAAAGGGATGGACTGCAGATACTCTTAATTGCAAACCGAACAGTTGTTTCTGTGTTCTATACTCTACCCAAGATTCTTTTTTTAATTATCAGAACACATCTCCAAATACAGAAATTTAAATGCCAAATACTTGCTTTATCGGCTTCTTTTTCAGTTCTGGCATAATAAGAAATGATCATTTGGCTCAATCCAGAATTAGACATGATGAAAATTGTGTTCACCTTTTGGTAAAGGTTTTTATTCTTAGTTAGAGATCTGTGAGAAGAAATAGCTATTTTCTTTGGCTGATTTTTGTTGTTGTTATTGTTTGTTTGTTTATTTAAAGTGTGATTCCTGAAATTATAACCACCATCTTGTAACTGTAAGAAGTCAAACATAAGTAACGAGCCATTATATTTAAAAAGTTTAGAGCTAAGCCATGAATAAATCCTGAAACTACCCTATAATATACTCAAAATCATGATAGTGAGAAATGAGAAATACCTTACTGTTTAACAGAGTTTTAATATGCATCCTGTAACTTATAGCTGAAAAGAATGTTACATGGTACCCACATACAATGAATAAATTCAATTTGTAAATACACACATTTTAGTACTATGAATAAAACTATTGGGTAGAAAATATTTTCCGAACCAAAAAAGCAAATGAAGAATTTTCTCTAATAGTACACATATTACAACTCTGGGGCCTCATATAAAACTCGAAGAAAGTCTTAAGTTATTTTTTTGTTAATTACAAAATGTTTGCCCATCGAAGAAAAACAATCCTCTCTTCCAGAAACTGTCTTTGAAACAGAATTATACAAAGAGTGCTTCAGTGATTTGAATCTTCGGAATGTATTGTTTAATACTTCTAAATGATGTATCAACTCATTTTCAGAAAGCAAACTTACGTCACTTGAAATAAAGTTAAAATAACTAGTAATAAATTTATCTCCTATTCCAAATATTCGGAATTAGAACCTTGAGTGTTTATTTAACATAGAGAATTAATGTTAAAGGTATTAGATAAGCTGAAAGTGCAATCAGGAAATATGAAGCAACCTCAAGATTTATAATTACAGGAAGGCACTATCACTCTGAAGTTTGAAGGGATAAATAGGGAAAGCAGTAATGATGGAACCCAGGAGATACGGCCTTCTGGCAAAAGTTAGAACTTTGATGGCATTTCTGGTCAGTTTAGAGCCATAGAGAAAATGCAGCCGCTGCTGGAGTGGCTACCTAATAATAAAGAGGAGGAGAAATGCCCTGGCTTCTCTCTTCCTCTTGGCTTCCCATCTTTCTTCTGTCCTCTCATCTACTCCCCATTGTCCAACTCTAACCAGAAAGCGGTTGAAAAACAAATTCCTTTTTCTAGTTTTGCATTAGATTATCAGCTTTACAGAAGTAGTTTTGCTCAGGATTTTGTTCTTTAAAATGAGTACAGTGACTGACATGTAGCATTCAGGAGGTATTTTTTGAAAAAATAAATAAAAACAGAATTTTCTGTAGAACGTCATAATCTCTCTCATTCTTTGATAGAGAAAATAGACCAAAATAAAGAAGACATAATCAGAAGGTTTATATAAGGAGATATATATTAAAAATTGCAGTCTATAAATATATAGTATACAATGTTTTCACATATCCATGAAACATTTATAAAAAACAATTAAATAATTACTCACAAAGGAAGCATATTTATATCCAAAATATAGAACTGTATAAGACATGGTTTCTGATTTAATTATTAAATTGAATTATTAATCATTAAAATGTTTTAACAGTTCAATTTAATTTGAAAAGTTTAAAAAATATGTATATCATAAAAAAACAGATCTATGATTACAGACAATTCAGAAAATAATAAAAACAAAATTAATAGTTTATGACATGTGGTCAAAATTGTAGTCAGAGGCAAATATATATCCTAAATTTCAGCGAAAAAAAAAACAAGATAAGAAATAGGCTCTTTAACCAATTCAAAAAATAAAAACAAAAAATTAAACCAAGAAAAAGCAAGAGGAATAATATAATAAAGACAAACACAAAAATCAATAAAAAAAGAAAAAAATTAAAAACAAACCATAGAATTACTAGGTAAATCCAAAAGCTATTAAAAATACACACATATAAATTTTATTTAAAAGAAAAATAATACAAATGATAGAATGAAAAAGTAAATATGCCTACATGTGGAAAAAGACTGAAAATCTTATTTTTATAAATGTTATGCACAAAATAAAGTATTTACTAGGAAACTCAAAGTATCAAATTGAGTGTAATAAAAATGGCAATTGGGACAATGGGAGAGTACAGATATCTAAATTAAGACCATGGATGAAATGCCTTATGTTTAAGCTAAGACATTGATTATACGAAGTATTGGAAGTTAATGTGAAAATTATCTCTAAGGTATCCTTGTGTATTATTTGTGAATTCATATTTATGTATAAACATATATGCATGAAGGTATACAGTACGGATATAAATGTGTTACCAAATTAACATAAATTTATGCCTCAATATGGTTTTATTGCTTTTCCACTTTAACTGTTTTCCTTTTTTTTCTCAAGTCAAAAAAATATATATATACTCCAGACAACATAATGTAACTGAACCATTACCATCTCAGTATCAAAGCTCAGGTCAGGATGAAAAGAAAAACATTAGAACAACTACCTGGCAGGAAGTTCTGTAGCTGTTTATAGTGTCTACATATTCTATAGTAAGCATATTCAAATATTTGTTTCATTTGGTGTCTAGAAAGAAATAGCTAGGATGATTTAATGAAAGAAGGTAAAACTTCAAATAAACCCAAGAATACAAATATATAAGCATATAATGTATTATTTAAATGTGTTTGCTTAGCAAATGAAGCTATGTTAAAGCATTAAAATAAAATATCTAGCCTGATACATTCTGCATTTTTAGAAGTCATAATAAGTACCTTAAAAATGGACAGTTGTATGAATAAAGCATTCAATTTAATTGATATTAAGATGACTATTTGGAAAATTGTTACATTAAACAATGGTCACTAAAAAGTAGGCTACTCATAACTTAATCTCATTTTCATTTTTAATGTAAAACAAAATACCAAAATATATGAAAGTTTCATTACTAGAATTTATTAGAAATGTGATACCAAGTCTTAAGTCTTTTAGAACTATCTGAGCTATGTCTTTATAGATCTTTTTTAGGTGATAGTTACTTTTTATATATATTTATATATCATTTATGTTGTTACACTGCATCATTCAATTGTCACTTTTAATTCAATAAGCAAATCCAGAACCCAAGCAAAATTCTTTCACTTATTCTCCCTACTTCATACCCCAACACAAATATCTGACCTAGGGAGAGTAGTTTGCAGATACATTTAACCATCCTACTAAACTGGGACATAAGAAGAGATGAAGATTTAATAGTTTCAAGGAGCCAAATCAATTCCTTGTAACTTTTATAGAGTACTTAGAGTGCCTGTTTAGAATCTAAGAACAAAGAGGAGTGACCTTAATTTAATATACACCTTCTCTACCTTTTCAGGGATTCTTTGTTGAGTATTTTACAGTCACTATAATCAACCCCTTCTTTAATAGAACTACTTGCATAACATACTTGAGCAACATTTAAACTTGTTTTGTCCCTATTAATAAGAAAAAGTATAAATTTAATTTATAATTGTGTTGGTAATGATATTGTGCATTGCATTTTGGGAAGAACCATCTTAATGGATGCATGGGCCAATAAGAGGGAATCTGCAAGTAGTCAACAGATGGACATCGTAGTGGGAGAGAACCACCAGGTAATCAGCAGATGGACAGAGAAAAAGAAAGACAATTTCATGTGATCAGTGAATGGCTAGACCGGAGGTAAAACTTTGCCACTTGGCATATGGAAGGATGCTCACTGCTTCAGCTGGAATCTGTACTATGACATTTTTTTGCCAAGTCAAGGAGAGAGATTTCTAAAATCTGCATATGGCATTTGGTTCAAAATTCAGCAGTATTTTTACAGACTACATTACAAATTCTGCCTTAACAAGTTGTGCTATTCTTTTGTGTTCACAAGACTTTGGCACTTTATATTCACATAGTAAATTTGAACCATGGTCAAGTTCTATCCAATTCACCATTAGACAGAAAACCATAGTGAATCTTTTAAAGCATCCACTGACATTTGCAGAAAAATATACAAACCTTAAAATAATAATGTGTTTCACTTTGGCATGTTTCTAATGTAAGAGTCAACTCATCCATTCATCATATCTTGCTGAAAATGTCAATACTGTATTAGATCACCTCCAGCAGCTTAATTTTCCTGTAACATAACTCTGATAATTTCAGCCCTCAACCCCAAATCTTTTTTTTTTTTAATTGTCCGAATCAAAAAAGTTTAAGGTATGTACCCAAATTTAGAATCCTCCACAATCTGGTGCCAGAGCTTCCTAGAGTCTTATATCCTCTAACTGCTTTGTATAAACTCTACACTTGCTTCTTCCCAAATATTGCATACATGTTGTCTCTTCAGCCAGCCAGGATTCACCACTCACTTCTATTCAATCTTAACTAGTCTTCAAAATATAGTTCAAATATTTTAAATAAACACATCTTGATTTTACCTATTCCCATTTCACTATCTTTACATTTTCTTAATGACACATACTATTCTCTTATTGCTTTTAAAACAATCTCTTATTTTTTATAAATTGAATTCATACAGGAATTTCTAATCCAGACCTATGACAGTGTCTTAAGTGTAGTCTTTAATCAATATATTTGATCAATATATTTCAGAGTATATCCTGAGCATATATTCAAAGTAACTGAGATATTCTTAAAAAGGAAATACCATTTAATATTCTTATAACTAATCAATAACTCAAATTAATCTAACACAATACTAGTAGAAATCTCAGTTACTTAAGACTTTTCTTTTACATGTACTTTTCTGTAGGTAGAACTTATAAAATGTTGGGAAGTACATTTTTTTACTTAAATGTTGAAAGAAAAATTTCCTCAATTATAATTTATTAAAATGTATATTCTATAAATACATGTTTTCTAAATAAAAGTAAATTCAGCATAAATTCTTTTTAAATTATGATAATTTCCAAGTAAGTGGAATCAAATCACTGAGGTTTTGAGTTTGGGTTTGATTTGTCCCTTCATAACATACTTGCACCTCATAGGGCATTCAGTTCTTATCTTGACACAATCTCTAGGAGAGTACTTTTGGGTACGTAATAATCAGCATGTCTGTAAATATTTTATACTTCAGTAAATTACATGCGAATATAAATTACATGTGGGAAAACCTACATAATCTCTAGCAGTTTAAAAATATAGTAATTAGCTCTCTTATTAGTTTTAACAAATTTCAATAACTGTTTTGATTGAATAAACCTAAAACTACTGATTTTTTCTATGGTTTTAATTTTTGTTTTCACATTACTGCAACAAATCTATTCCACAGATATATCTCAAAATTAGAGATCATTCAATCATTTTGATGGTTCTATATTCTCCAATACCTGTAGACAGACATAAGAAAGTAATTTCTCTAACTTAAAAGTGCAAGAAGTTACTACCATCTATTAGTATTTGAAGCTTCCTTGTCAGACAACTAAAGATAGATACACAAATCACATAATAGCACAACATATCTCTGTGATCTGAAATCTCATATTTATTATAAATTATATAGTTGAAATAAACACAAGAATAAATCTTTCATATATAAATATTAGCCAATTTCTCCTAGAGTATCCCTCGATAAGGGGTTATACAAAGCTATTTTGTTTTACATATTTCTCAAGACAGTTTTGAATGTTCAGTTCATCTTAATGACACTAGCTAATTGGAAACTAGGCATTAATTTCAGATATTAAGTTTCAAATTTGCATTTTCATCAAATATTTTATTTGGGAAAAAGAAAACTAGAATTTTAACATTTAATCCATTTGTGGTTCTTGACTTTTTATTTTTCTTTCAAAATCAGTCATAGTAGAGTTTCCTTCAAGTAACCATGACAAATTTGGCCATTCTCAACTACAGAGTTCCTTACTTAAGAAAGATCTTCAAGATGAACAAAAACTGTACATGTTTTCAAATTCCTTATTATTCTCTTAACCATCAATTTAGGAAAAAGTGAATCAGGGGAGAATACAATTTACTGTGTGAAAATAATAGGACATTTCTTCTAATCTCTGTCAAAAATTTAGTTAAACTCAATCTTTAGTATCCCATTTATTAACAGTACACATTTAATTGATCCACTTTTTAACTCAGTTGAACACAGTGCATTATGAAGATGACAGAACAAAAGAACTGATGAGTTCTAAAGTCACATAAGAGTTGGCTAGCTTTCTTACTGATGTATAATTAGACTGAACGTTCACAAAATATTCAGCTGCTAAAAATAGTGAGCAATAGAGCTACAACTGCTACTGTCATTGATAAAACACCGATAATGTTTTATTTCTTAGTCATTGATAAAACATAATAGAATGCTGGAAATGAAGAATATGTTGGACTTCATTAGTCTAACTTCTTTATTTAAACTTAAGTGAGTTTCACAAATCACACAGCTTGTCAGTAGCAAAAGTGAAAATAAAAGTCAATATTGCATATTACATATGCAATAAAAATTATAATTTAAACTAGATACAGACTTCTCATAATAAAGGAGCCACACTGAAATGATTAAGTGTCCCAGTATATGGATAACAAAATTTTCCTAATATTTAAACTATTTATGCATTGTTTAGACATTTGAAATAAGGTTCCTAATCATCAAAGTCTATTTACAAATGTCATTTAATGATTAAAAAATGCAAGATGATATTTAGGAAAGAAAAATACCCTTTTGTCAAAATAAAGCATCATACAACAAAAATAACAATGGAATTTTAATAACAACTCTAGAAATGTTTTATGCCAACACTGATAAAAATGCTTCACTACAATACCGCTAATCTAAATGTTTATACTTAACCATACCATTAAATATGGATTTTTGTCTCTCATAGATTCTTTAGTTTGCTACTAAATCATTAGCATTTCAAATTAAAAAAAAAAAAATTCAGGTTATTGCAGCTGGCAAAATGTAAGATTAAAATGATTACTTTAGTATATTTAATGTAATCAAAAATTAAGTGGGAAAGTCAGTTAATCAAAGCACAAATTAGAGAATGTCTCAAGCTACTCATCAAGGTCTCTTGTTTATAGTGTGCAAATCTGTAATTAATTTGTGAATATCTGAGATGTGGACATTTACACATGGTCGTGGAGACAAGGCTTGCCTGGAAGTGTGCTATACTACTTGAAGGAAAGAAAAAAAAAAGCAAACTATTGAAAAATAAATTGCAGAGGAGGAGGATGCATAAAGAGGGTAGGCATCTATCAAACATGTCATTCTACAGAGGAGAAAAATTCCTTGTTGGTGAAGAAGTTCCACATATATCATGTCAGATTAGAAAATATCACAGATAAATATTGCATTGATTAATGTAGTATTCCAAATACAAATAAGAGAGAGATTTTAAATGTCAATACATAATGGATATCTCATATGTGACTCTTATTTTAATTTGTTTTGCTGATTTTACAATTGAGAATGATACCCAGGCTATTCGTTAATGAAATAATGATACTCTAACACAGCTGTGATTTTTTATAAAACATTTAATTTAATTTAGACCTTCAAGTTCTAAAATAGAAAACATGTCTATCAATTTAGAAAGTTATTATGTAAGAATAAATGTATCTTATTGATAATACATCAATTGAAATACACTTAAATACTTAAAGTACAGTTGCCACGATATTAAAAATATTGCTATGTAGAGAATGTGAAGGAGGGAAACCTTGTGCACTATTGGTGGGATTGTAAATTGGTGCAGCCACTGTGAAAAATAGTATCTGGGTATATATATTTTTTTAAAAAATCCAAACCACTAATTTAAAAAAATATATGCACCTCTATGTTCATTGCAGTGTTACTGACAATAGCCAAGATATGGAAACAATCTCTGTCCATTGATATATGAATGGATAAAGAGAAAATGGTACATGTATATAGTAGACTATTACTCAGCCAAAAAAAGAGAACAAAATGTTGTCATTTGTGACAACATGGATGGACCTAGACAGTATTTTGCTAAGTGAAATAAGTCAGACAGAAAAAGACAGATAACATATGATTTCACTATCACGTGGAATCTAAACAAACAAACAAACAAAACAGAAACAAATTCATAGATATAGAGAATAAACTTATGGTTATCAGCTGAGAGGGGTGTTGTGCGTCTGAGTAAAAAAGATGAAGAAATTAAGAAGTACAAATTGACAGTTACAAAATAGTCACAGGGATATAAATTACAGCATAGGGAATATAATCAATAATATTTAATAATTATATATGGTACCAGGTGTGTACTAGACTTATGGGGGGAATCACTTGGTAAGTTAAAAATGTCTAACTGCTATGCTATACACCTGAAACTAATATAATATAGAATGTCAATTGTAATTAAAAACTTTAAAAAAATTAAAAAATAACAAAGTGCTCAGTAATATAATTACCACTATGTTATTGATTTACTCTCCAAGACTCTAATAACATCAAATGGTGTCATTTAGGAACCACAAACCAAAATAAATATCAGGACCAACCCCCATACCCCTCAACACACACAAAAACAAATAAAACAAAAACCTCTTCAAATAAGAGCAAAGGTTATTTAAAATATATTTAAGATTTAAATTAAAATATATTTAATTTAATACAGATCATTTCCTTTGAGTAAATATTTTCAAGACTGAAACTATGCTCTGAATAACTACTATCTAATTTTTAGATATTAACTTTGAAAAAAAGTTATCATAAGTCAAATAATTTTCATGAATAAAACTAAAATTTAAGATTTATGTTGTCTTTGAGTAGTTAAGAATCCACTTTGTCAATTTTAGAAACAATGAATTAAAGGTTTCAAATATATCATGTATCAATCAATGTAGAATTTTTTAAAAGTTAAATTAAACTGTCTCAAATTTTACCTTCTCCCTTTTTAAACAAATTTCCATGCTTTATTTTCATTTTGTATTTACTTTTGGACTTCTATTACCATTATTATCATCATGCCCAACAATTTTTATAACTTTTCCAAGACATATTAAAGTACAGCTGTTTACAGAAACTTAAATACAGAAATTTTCTAAAACATGCAGAATAAATTTCTAAGAATTACATTTCTAGAATTTAAAGTTTGATGTAGAAAATTTTTAATCAATGGTCAAATTAAACACATAAATTTAAATATAGAAAAATAAAAAAATAAAAAATAAAATAAAAATCTGTACATTATATCAAAATAATTCAAAAGAATCATCTTCATGTTCACATTAATAAAACTAAATTGCATAAATTATAGGATGAGAAGAAAATTTAAAACCTTATCAATTGAACTGTATCTTTCCTACTTAAAAAAACTATATAACAAAAATATATCTATTCTTAAATTCTGCTACATAATCTCCATATATAGTATAGAAAATTACGTCTTTCAACAATTTTGTTTACATCAAATTTTCTAAAAGAGTATTTTAAGATTATCTTATATTGCTCAACTGGGCTCACATTAGAATTTTTTACTCAACATATGTAATGTATAATTCAATATATAATTATGTATACATTAT
>NW_011888798.1:4470174-4472792 GCF_000151845.1 Pteropus vampyrus | reverse complement strand
CTTTAATCCTTCTAAAATTATTATGTTTGCATATTTTTAAAATTGTTCTCTAAGTTTTAGTTTAATTAATGTATGTGAAACAAATCAAATTTCAAAACTAAACCCTGTGGAATAATTCTGGTTTTGCCTTTTTAAGTTAAAAATGATTCTGTGAAACTACTCTCCATGCGTATGTTTCTGTAGTTGTAAGGAAACACTCATTAAAACACTCAGTGCTACTCATTAAAATATAAAGAGATGAAGAAAATGTCCTAGGTCTATTCTGTCCAACATAGTAACATTAGCCACATGATTAAGGAGCATTTGAAATATAGATAGCATGACTGAAGAAATGAATTTCAATTTTAGTTAATTTAACTCTCTATATAAATAGTCACATGTGGCCAGTGGATGTTATACTAGACAGCATAGGACTAAACTAACAATTTTCAAAATGATTCTGATCATGATCCCCTATTGGTATATGAGTATATTTATTTATAAAGTACATAAGTACATAATATATTAATTAGGTATACTATAAAATGTAAAAAAGAGATTAACATTTTGAAATATAGAATAAACATTATCTTTAAATGTATTACGAAATCATGTTAGCTTCATATTCTCATTATCTAGTATTTTTAAGATGCTATACAAACAGAGGATGAATTATGTCTTCAATAATAATGGATAAAAATACGTACACCAAATAGGGTTCTTAAAAGTCTGTAATTTTAGGTGATATTTTTTGTTAGGACCTATTAGAGGATCTCAGAGCCTAGTGAGTTGACCAAGGTGTCTAGATCCTCCAAACAACTAGTATTTTTAAGACACAGTATAAACAGAGGATGGTTATATGACCTGAAAGTCATTATGACTTCTGAGTGACGAGTTAAGCTAGTGTCTCAATAAAAATCCAAGTATGTGTTACTAATGACAGCCCAGTTTGTGAAAAATGTTTTAAGTAGTCTCTATTACTTAGGTTATTACACAGAAAATTTTCAATATTACTTTCAGACATGTATAAATCATTTACCATAGGTACTTCTCATATGATTTTAGATGAAAAAAAATATTTATACTTTAAGGAAAGGAGCTGCTTTTTAATAAGTAGGAGTCCTGTTCCTGAAGACAAAGTTTTTTTGTTTTTTTTTGGTTTTTTTTTTCCCTCCCAAATGGGCTTTTGGAACTCAAGAGTTGAGTGAGCAAACACAAGTCGTCCTACTAAACTTGCAAGTCCTGTCAGTCTGTTCCAGTTGTCAACATTGTGCTCTCTTATAATGAAGGACATCACTCATGAAAACAGTGTGCAGAGAGTGGGAAAGGAAGAAATCAGATGACTCAATAAGTCTGGCCATGCATAACTTCTATGATTCTTAGTAATAATACAAAGAATACAGATCTGTTGGAAGTCAAGTGAAATAGCACACAGGTATGAGAAGGTCCCAAATTGGGATTTATTTTGAGATAGTCCTTTGATTATTTTGAGATAGTTTTTTGAGTCACTGTATCAACATAAGATTAATAACAAACTCTGACCCTTAGAAGGACTTGGTCAGATCGGTCTACAATGTGGGAAGATGAGCATCTTCCAAATTGTCAAGACATGTGATCTAAGTGAATGGTCAGCACATAGGAATTGGGCCATGACACACAGTGCCAACTTCAAGGAGATTCCAAAAATTCTTCACAAATGAGCATCAGTCAAACAGTTTCTCAGGTTCACAAGATTCTCTGCAGTTCCTCTGAACATATCTATATTAAAGTCACAGGGGGTACCATGAACTTTGGCTTTCAGTTATGACTTATAAGCTCCAAGAGTAGTGCTTGGTAAAGATTCTATATAGCACCAATTTTGAAAGAAAAGTCAACACTAGGTAAGATTATATTGGGCAAAACTGTGAGGTCAGTAAGATCCTTAAAGTAAGCATATAGACTAAATTTCTGTACTAAATTCCAAAACCAAAATGCCTTCCCATTAAAACACACACACACACACACACACACACACACACACACACACACCCCCACACCCCACTCTCTGGAAGGATATGATTAGAAAGAGCGTTAAGGAAGAGACTATAAAACTCTTAACACAATGCAATATAAACATACACCCGTACAATAGTAATGAAAACTTGGATTTCATTAACCAATGTAAGCATAATAAAACTAAAAAACAAAAAAACAAAAACAAACAAACAAACAAACAAACTCTTAACAATATTGAGTTGATTATATCAACCACAAGCCACAAGGGAGGATGTCAGCCTCACCTTGTACACCATTTCAGATGAAAATATAGCTTTCTTTTAGCTTCCCCTAAATTTATTTATTCTAAGTTAATTCCCAGACCCAATTAGCATATTGCCCAGTGAAAATTTCTCATTCACTATGTTTTTTACTGTGAATTATATAAACATGTATCTTTATTTCTCATCTCTTAAAAAAAATTGTTCTCTCACCAAGCACTCATCATACCTTTCCTGTTGTGAGTATATTTATTCATTCGATTAAAAAAAAAAATACTATAACAAAAATTAACTGAGCTCAGGTTTGGCTTGGGTGGGACTGAGAAGTACAAACAAATTTAACAAAATACTTTATTCTCTAGCTTGGAAGTCAAGATGTGAAGA
>NW_011888798.1:4464965-4469004 GCF_000151845.1 Pteropus vampyrus | reverse complement strand
AGTGTCTAAACTTCAGTGGTTATTACAATGTCTAGGATATGGATACTAAGTTATGTATCAATGTTGGCACACGTTATAGGGAATTTGAGACCTAGGTAATTGGTCCTAAAGGTATGAATCTATTTCCTTTTTCAGTTGTAAAGTTTGAGCTTTAAATCTTAGACAACTGCAGAGCATGAATTCTCCCTGGTGTTCTAGGATAACAGTATTCACATGCTAGGTGTCAATCTATAATACCAGTCACCTAATTTCAAAATTCTGTTTATGAGGAAATGAATTAAGACAAGACATAAATCTCTGCAGTCTAGAACTTACAAATTGCCTAAGGATATGGACATAGAAACTCTTAGTTGCAATGCATTTGAATAAGTACTCATATAAAAATTTCTAAGATACTATGAGGAATGAAAAAAGAGAGCCATTAATTGTATCATCTGGGTTGAGGACAAATGCTTCCATGGAGGAAAAGACTTTTGAGTAGATTCTTAAAAACCAGTTAGAAAATTTCTCAGCTGATTGAGGAGGAAAGAAAGCCTGAAATTTTAAGATAGCATGGGAAATAAAGGCAGAGAGACAAAAGTAACAATATTGCACTAAGGAACGACAGCTATTTCAGAATAGCATAAGCATAAAGGGAGAGAAGAGGGCAGAGGTAAAAGAAATAAACCAGATCACTTCTGAAGCATTTAAAAAGTTTTAATCTTGTTTATGTGTACCTACAAAATATTGTCATGTTTTTTTTTAGACAGTGTTTTATAAACTTTTATTTTTCCCACAGTGATAATATGCTGCAGAGGAAAGGATGCTAGAATGCAGTTGCTAGGTAAAGGAGTGTGTGTCCATGGGCAAGCCATTTAATTCACGCATCTTCAGTTTTTCATCTTTTAACAGGGAAAATAATCTAGACAACTTCTATGGTATTCATTAGTGATATAATTATTCTGGAGGCTGAAAAGTTTAAGACTATTATTTTGTATTATTATTTTGGTCAACTTTAAAGTAAAGCTCTTTTTCAAATTGAATTTAAATTTCTCACATTGTTAATGGAATTACCAAGTGATGAAGAGGGTGATATTTTGAAGCAATTATTATAATTAATGACAAATTACTTTTAATGACTATGGACAAAGCCAATGATAAAACTATTAATTATAATATGATAGCATCTCATTGAAGGACTAAACTAAAATGTATTGTCATTGCTATTCTCTGATGCTCTGACATTATTCAAGAACAAAATTTTTAGATGTATGTTTGCTGTTTCACATATATTATTTGCTCAGCTGGCATTTTGATACATGTTGGATAGGGAAAAAACTAGTTTTAAAACTAGTCATTATAATGGTCCTTATTTTATAGGCAAACAAACCAATGCTTAGAGAAGTTTTAATATTTATATTAAAATTAATGCAAATAAACATTGTCAATAGGCACATTTACAGTTGACAAAAAATATTCCTAGAAAAAAATGCAGATGTGCAGACCAGACAAATAAAAGATATATAATTCTACTCTCTAGAAACTAACTTGTGTAGACAAAGAGAACTTGGAAGTGCTACTCTGTGTTTCTTTTTAAAGCCATATAGATATGGTTTAAATAACTTGCCAGAGTAAGTATAACAAAGAGAAAATTCAATGAAATTTAATTTCTCTTCCTTAGTTATTTTTTCATTTAAAATCAGTGACAATATATTACTGTACATAGTTATCACTACCTATGTATTCAGTTTATTATGACTTTGTTTTGATAACATTTCTATTTTTCTCCCTTAATATCACAAATTACAAATGCAAGTCATGGTATCTTCATAAAATATGAGACTAAATTTGAAATTTGGAAAAGAATAACAATTTCGGAGTAATGCATTAAAGAAAACTAACTTAATGGGAAAATTAGGAACAAAAGAAAACTTGCACTAGGTCGAAGAACATTTTGGATTACTGTATTTTAAAATGATACTAATAAGTGAATTTCAGTGTGTAAACTTTGTGATATAACACGACTCATTCTCACATGCTATTAATGAAAGAGTAGTTCAAACATTTATGGCAACAATGTCCCTGACATTTTGCTATAGTCTGGTGGTAGTGTGCGCGTGCGCACGCGTGTACACGCACACACACGCACACACACACACACACACACACGGTTTAAATGTTATAGGGCTTAAAGTCTTGTTGGCAAAGTATACATATAAAACAATACTTTCACTTCAAAATTAAACTGTGCACCCACTGAAGAATAGAAATATTTCAAATTTATTTTGCATTATATCTCCTTTTCTCATGTGGAATCTTAGTTATAGAAGCTAGTAAATAAATATATGTTAAATAATGAACATAAAGGCTCAGAGAGCCCTCTCAGAAGGAGCAGTGAATTAAAAGTAGAGATTCAAGAATGACTTCTTAAGGAATAAAATGAATACAAGTAAATCCAGTGAATAATATTTATTCATTTAAAAGTTTAAATGTCCTAATGTCATCTGTAATAGAACTGTCAATTGTTTTTAAAACTGGCTCACAGTAGTGCTTGTCATGGATAAGACATAAGCAAATTTAAGGTATGGTCAAAAAGATGACTAAAAGCACTAGTGCTACTATAACCAAAAAACTTACAGAAACACATGTTGTAAGCAAGTAACGGTATAGCAGAAAGAACTGCATTAAGTAATGTTGGTAACAGTTGTATACAGTGCTTTAAAAACATTTAATCATTTAATCCTCAGCTAAATTCTGTGAAATAGTCATTATAATTATCCTTATTTTACAGGCAAACAAACCAATGCTTAGAGAAGTTTTGTGACTTATTTACAAGCACACCCACTAGCAGGTTGCAGAGCTAAGAAAAGAATCCAGATCTGTATGACTTCAAAACCCACCATACTTAGTGCCTGCAGATGATATACCAAGAACAGGAATAACTACTAGACAGCTATAGTAACAATACAGTAATAAAGCTACCATTTATTGAGTGCCTGCTATGTGCAAAAAACTGCTAGGTACTTTACTTATCTTTTGTTAATCCTCACATTGATTTGTGGTTTATGTATTATTTTCCTGAATTAAATGATAAGAAAACTGCTCCTCAGAATTAAGTTGTAAAACTTGTTTAAGATTATAAAGTTAGTAAATGATGGAGCTTAGGTTCAAGTTAGGATAGTTTTGAAATCCAAATTCTTTCACTATGTAGATTGCTGATATACCAAAGGCAATAAAGTAGTGGCTGTAGAAACTGGGAAATTTGTCCATAATATTTTTTTTTAACAAAGATGACATTACCCTAAATATACATAATGCCTGAGGTAAATGTTAGCTCTAAATGTGGCATCAGGGTCAGAAATATGGCAGAGTGACTGACGTCTCCAGGTCTCTCCCCTTGAAACAATAAGCTAAACATCTGAAACTCAACAAAAAACACCCAAACTGCACACCAGCACATCTGAGCGTCGGATCTGCGCATGAGAGCTACCACAGGTCAGAACCCCAGTGTTGGGTGGTGGACAGAGAGAAATAAAGAAGCTGTCTCTCCCAGCTGCCAGAGCTCCCTGTAAAAGGAAGGGGAGGGGAGAAGAAGCAGCGAGTTCTCTGAACAGCCCTGCTTGGGACTGCTGTGAGCTCTATGCAGCCGGCATCAGGGCCCAGTCATCAGGGCAGACTGCAGAGAAATGGGATGGCAGAAAAGCAGGGATGGTAGACAGAACAATTGATTTTTGACAGCCGTGGTTGCAAAACTTAAACTGAGCCACAGCCCTCATCCCCCAACACAGAGGGCCCTTACTCCCATACCCTCCGGGACAGAATGCGTAGAGGCCCAGAGGAATCTGAGCAAACACTACCAAAACTGTTGCTAATACTGACAGGAACTGAGACTGAGGGTAGTAAGCATGATTAAACACCTATAAGAAAAAAAAAAGACATTATTAAGACTTTACATAAAGCAGAGAAACCAAGAGGCTTAGACGCCACCTACTGGAAACCAAAAGAAAAACACCTTCTTTGCAACAGGCTAGGGACCATTCTATAATAAATCTTCTTTCTG
>NW_011888798.1:4462628-4463701 GCF_000151845.1 Pteropus vampyrus | reverse complement strand
CATTATTAAGACTTTACATAAAGCAGAGAAACCAAGAGGCTTAGACGCCACCTACTGGAAACCAAAAGAAAAACACCTTCTTTGCAACAGGCTAGGGACCATTCTATAATAAATCTTCTTTCTGTGAAAAAAAAAAAAAAAAAAATCTGAATACACTTCCATTAATGCCCAGATGGAGAAATAATCCATTAAACACCATGAAGGACCAAGGTGACAAATCATCTCAGAAAAAAAGAAAAATCTCTAGAAAATAAGCTTATAGACATAGAAATATGCAATTTAAATGACAAAGAATTCTGGATGATACTTCTGAAAAAACTCAATGAGATACAAAAGGAATCATATCAACAATTTCAGAAAATGAAAAAACAACTAGATGAACAGAATGAGTTCTTTAGTATGGAGATCAAAACACTCAAAAAGAACTCAATAGACCTTTTGGAGATAAAAAAATGAAATAACAAGCTTGAGAAATAGAATTGTCCAAATGGAGGAAAGGATCGGTGATATCAAAGACAGAAATCTAGAAATAAATCAGAAGGAAAAAGAGAGAAACCGAAGAATGAAAAATAATGACAGAGAAATACAAGAACGAGCTGATACCATCAAGAGAGGAAACATAAGAATAATGGGAATTCTCGAAGGAGAGTAAAAGGAGCAGAGATTAGAAAGAAGTTTTAGACAAATAGTTGACGAGAATTTCCCAAATCTAAGGAATGAGCTGTGGCTTGGAATTTGAGAAGGCAAGAGAATACTCAATTACCTCAACTCGAAAAGCCCTTCACTAAGACACATTGTATTAAAATTATCAAAAATCAGTAACAAAGACAGAATTCTTAGGGCAGCCAGAGAAATGAAGACAGTAACCTATAAAGGAAAACTCGTTAGATTATTATCGGACTTCTCATCACAAACCTTACAAGCAAGAAAGGAGTGGAATCAAATATTCAAACTATTAAATGAAAGAACTACCAGCCAAAAATAATGTATCTAGCTAAGCTCTAGGTATGAAGGAGAAATAAAGACCTTTCCAGATATATAAAAATTGAGGGAATTCTCCACTACAAGGCCTG
>NW_011888798.1:4462148-4462578 GCF_000151845.1 Pteropus vampyrus | reverse complement strand
AGGAGAAATAAAGACCTTTCCAGATATATAAAAATTGAGGGAATTCTCCACTACAAGGCCTGCACTACAGGAAATACTGAAAGGGGTCAGCTCACCTAAAACAAAGTGACAAAAAAAGTCATAATTACGAGTAAGGTGACTAGCAGGCTGATAGAAAAAGAGAGTGCAACTCTTACTAAAAACAAGATATTATAAGCTTAAAAATAAGAAGTGATTTTCTATAGCAAGAGAGTAATGAAAATTCAGCATACATACGGCCAAACTGAGACAACAATGACTGAAAAAGGGAGGATTCAAAAATCCAGTTTGCAAAGGAGAATGGAGATAAGGCACATGCAGAAGAAAATAGATGACTGTATATATATATAACTATCCTTTACATATTCATAATGGTAACCACACGCCAAAGATTCAGAACCAAAGTATATAA
>NW_011888798.1:4459825-4462098 GCF_000151845.1 Pteropus vampyrus | reverse complement strand
AGGAGAAATAAAGACCTTTCCAGATATATAAAAATTGAGGGAATTCTCCACTACAAGGCCTGCACTACAGGAAATACTGAAAGGGGTCAGCTCACATAAAAAAAAATGACAAAAAAGTCATAATTACGAGTAAGGTGACTAGCAGGCTGATAGAAGCAGAGAGTGCAACTCTTACTAAAAACAAGACATTATAAGCTTAAAAATAAGAAGTGATTTTCTATAGCAAGAGAGTAATGAAAATTCAGCATACATACGGCCAAACTGAGACAACAATGACCGAAAAAGGGAGGATTCAAAAATCCAGTTTGCAAAGGAGAATGGAGATAAGGCACATGCAGAAGAAAATAGATGACTGTATATATATATATAACTATCCTTTACATATTCATAATGGTAACCACACGCCAAAGATTCAGAACCAAAGTATATAACATAAAACAAGAAGGCAAAGAGGGGAAATCTACAAAAGCCAACCAAAATAAAGAAAATAGAAACACAAAGACAAGGGAGCGATGGAAATACTGAGCTACCAGAAAGCAAAAGATAAAATGGCTATAAGAAGACCCCATATTTCAATAATATCCCTAAATGTAAATGGACTGAACTCACCAAAAAACAAGGAACAGAGTTGCAAATTGGATTGAAAAACAAAATGCAACCATATGCTCCCTGCAGGAGACATATCTCAATTCCAAAGATAAATATAGACTTAAAATGAAAGGGTAGAAAATGATATTTCAAGCAAATGGCATTCAGAGAAAAGTGGAAGTAGCAATGCTAATATTGGACAAAATAGGCTTCAAAATAAAAAATGTAAAGAAAGATGCTGAAAGACACTTTATTATGATAAAGGGAATCATGCACCAAGAAGACATAGCACTTATTAATATCTATGCTCCCAATCAGGGGCCCTGAAATATATAAAGCAACAGTTACTAACAGAACTAAAGGGAGAAACTGACCGAAACACTAGCATAATAGGGGACCTAAATACCCCACTGTTAGGTATGGACAGATTATCCAATCAGAAAATCAATAAGGAAATAATATCCTTAAATGATACATTAGACCAACTGGACATAAATGACATTTACAGAGCCTTTCATTCCCAAATAGTTGCTTATAGATTCTTCTCAAGTGCACATGGAACATTCTCAAAGATTGACCACATAATGAGACGCAGAAATAGTCTTGACAAATATAAGAGGGATGAAATCATACCAACCATATTCTGTGATCATTATGCTTTGAAACTAGAGATCAATTGCAAAAAGAAAGCAGGAGGAACCACAAAAACATGGAATTTAAACATCATGCTACTGAAGAATAACTGGGTCAGAGAAGAAATAAAAAGATTGATCAAGAAATACTTAGAAACAAATGATAATAATAGTACAACATATTAAAACTTTTGGGACACAGCAAGTGCGGTCATAAGAGGAAAGTTCATATCATTACAGGCCTACCTCGAAAAACAAGAACAAGTCTAAATAAACAACCTAATGCTTCATCTTCAAAAACTAGAAAAGGAAGAATAAATGAAGCCTAAAGTCAACAAAGGAAAGAAATAACCAAAATTAGAGCAGAAATAAATGAAATTTAAAACAAACAATAAATAGAAAAAAAAATAAATGCAACAAAGAACTGGTTATTTGAAAAGTTTAATAAAATTGAAAAACTCCTGACTATAGGCGCTAAAGAAAACAGAGAAAGGACACAAATAAACATAATCAGAAATGAAAGAAGTGAAATTACAACACTCACTGCAGAAATCAAAGAATCATGTAAGAATACTATGAAAAAGTATATAACACCAAATTTAATAACCTAAAAGAAATGGACCAGTACTTAGAAAAATACAACCTTCCTAGACTAAATCGGGAAGAACTGGAGAATCTAAATAGACCAATCAGCATTCTAGAAATTGAAACAATCATCAAAAACCGACCAAAAAGTAAAAGTCCAGGACCAGATGGCTTCACCAGTAAATTTTACCAAACATTCAAAGATTTAATACCTATTCTCCTCAAACTCTTCTAAAAAATTGAAGAAGAGGCAAGACTTCCCAACTCATTTCATAAGACCAATGTTGCACTTATATCAAAACCTGGTAAAGATAACACAAAAAAAGAAAACTATAGACCGATATCTCTCATGAACACATATGCAAAAATCCTTAATAAGATACTGGCGAACCGAATACAGCAACATGTTAAAAAGATTATACAGCACAATCAAGTGGGTGTCATCCCAGGGACACAGAGTGACTCAAC
>NW_011888798.1:4458075-4458480 GCF_000151845.1 Pteropus vampyrus | reverse complement strand
GACTCAACGTATGCAAATTGATCAATGTGATACACCACATAAACAAATTAAAAATTAAGAATTATATGATCATATCAATAGATGCAGAAAAAGCCATAGACTATATACAGCACCCATTTATGATCAAAACACTTAACAAAAAGTGACATAGAAGGAAAATACCTCAACATAATAAAGGCCATATATGACAAACCCTCAGCCAACATTATACTTAATGGTGAAAAACTAAAAACCTTCTCTCTAAGATCAAGAACAAAACAAAGCTGTCCACTATAGCCACTGTTATTCAATATAACATTGGAGGTCAAGAAAATGCAATTAGGAAAGAGAAGGACATAAAAGGCATCCAAATAGGAAACGAAGAAGTCAAATTGTCACTATTTGCAAATGACATGATTCTCTATA
>NW_011888798.1:4452769-4456850 GCF_000151845.1 Pteropus vampyrus | reverse complement strand
ATTGTCACTATTTGCAAATGACATGATTCTCTATATAGAAAACCCTAAAGACTCCACAAGAACACTATAAGAAACAATAAGCAAATACAGTAAAGTTTCTGGATATAAAATCAATGTTCGAAAATCTATAGCATTCCTATATTCTAATAACAAAGTGTCAGAAAAAGAAATGGAAAAATTAATTTATTTTGCAATTGCAACAAAAAGAATAAAATACCTAGGAATAAATTTAACGAAACATGTGAAGGACCTATATAATGAAAACTACGAGACCCTATTAAAAGAAATTGAAGAAGATACAAAGAAATGGAAAAATATTCTGTGTCCTTGGATTGGAAGAATCTACATAGTTAAAATGACTTTATTACCTAAAGTATTATACAGATTTAATGCAATTCCCATCAAAATGCCATAGGCATTTTTTAAAGAAATAGAACAAAAAATTCATCAAATTTGTATGGAAGCACAAAAAATCATGAATTGCCAAAGCCATCCTCAGAAAAAAGAACAAGGCTAGAAGCATCACTCTGCCAGACTTCAAATTATAGTACAAAGCAACAGTAATCAAAATGGCATGGTATTGGAAGAAAAACAGACACAGGGACCAGTGGAACAGAATAGAGAGTCCAGAAGTAAACTTATATTCATATGGACAAATAATTTTTGAAAAAAAAAGTCAGAAACATACAGTAGAGGAAGGAAACTCTCTTCAATAAATGGTGCTGGGAAAACTGGAAAGCCATCTGCAAAACAATGACACTAAACTGTTCTCTATCACCACACACCAAAATTAACTCAAAGTGGATTAAGGACCTACATATAAGACCTGAAACAATAAAATGCATAGAAGAAAACATTGGAACTAAACTCAAGGACCTTGGACTTAAAGAAGATGAATTTGACCTCAAAGGCAAGAGAAGTAAAAGCAAAAATAAATGAATGGGATTACATCAAACTAAAAAGCTTCTGCTCAGCAAAAGAAACCATCAACGTGCTAAAGAGATACTCATTCAAATGGGAAAATATATTTGCAATCAACGCATCTGATAAGGGCCTAATATCCAAAATATACAAAGAACTCATATGGCTCAATAACAACAACACAAAACAAATGATCCAGTCAAAAAATGAGCAGAGGACCTGAATAGACACTTCTCCCTAGAAGACATACAAATGGACAACAAATATATGAAAAGATGCTCAACATCACTAGGTATTAGAGAAATGCAAATCAAAACCACAATGAGATACCATCTCACACCTGTTAGAATGGCTATAAACAACAGGACAAGTAATAACAAATATTGGAGAGGATGTGGAGAAAAGGGAACCCTCATACACTGCTGGTGGGACTGCAAATTGGTACAGCCACTATGGAAAACAGTATGGAGTTGATAACTAAGAATTGATCTACCATATGATCCAGCAATCTCTCTACTGGATCTTTACTCCAAAGACTTGAAAACTCATATCTGAAAAGATATTTGCACACCAATGTTCATAGCAGCATTATTCAGAGTGGGAAGGACATGGAAACAACTGAAGTGTCGTACCATAGATGGTTGGCTAAAGAAACTGTGGTACATATATACATTGGAATATTACTCAGCCATAAGAAAAGATGAAATATTGCCATTTGTGACAACGTAGATGGACTTCGAGACAATCATGCTAAGCAAAATAAGCCAGACAGAAAAGGTTGATATCACTTATATGTAGGATATAAACCTAAAAGCAACAAATGAACAGGACAATGAAACAGAGAATCATGGACATGTACAATAAACTAGTGGTTACCAGAGGGTAGTGGGGACGAGGTAGCAGGGAAGTACATGGGGGCAAAAACTTTAAACCATTAAATTAATTAATTAATTAATATAGCATCAGATCTTTACAGCAGTACCAAAGAGTCCCAGATATTTTGCTTTCTCTAGGAAAAGCTAAATTCTTTAATATGGTCCTTTTATTTAATATAAAAATTGTAATTTTTTTGTTTGGATATAATGGCTTCAATATCACCAAAAAATAAATGAAACTTCTCACTGGGCATATCAAAATATTTAATTACATCTTTCCTTTGCATATAAATATTGCAATGGCACACTTTGCCTCCACAGTATCAAGGTCAAATTCTGTAGCCAAATTCTAGCATCGATGCTTTCCATAATATAGTCCATGTTTAATTATCAATCAAGCCTTACATAACACTCCCCCTATATAAATGCTTCTTCCAGTCAGACCTTCATCCTTTTCAACACTCTTAACTTCCTTTTATCACTGTATTTTTTTGTTCATCTTATTTTAATTTGGAGAAAATGTTTTACTGGAATCACATTTTTTTTTTTTAAGTAGCCATTAGGTTTACAAATACACAGTGTTTTGCAGCATCTTGTGACCTATCTGGCGAACCCATAAAAGGTGACAAAATACCCCCTTACTAACATTAAAGTAGTAATTTATAATCATCTTTTAATTTCTACTGAGATGCATTTAGATAATACTTCCGAAAGTAGTTTCAATTATCTGCTTACAATTATTATGTAAGTAGCTATTGTATAACAAACACACTTGGAAGAAAAATTATCACAAATGCTGATATAACTATTATGAATGCTGGTCACTGATATTGTTACTACTCTTCTACAAACGTGGTTATGGAATAGAACAAATCTTCTATACAAAAGATTAGAGTAGGTAGTAGTAAAATATCTAGATGTTTTATTATTTTTATTGATAAAAATATGGCTTGCATTACTGGGTTTGTCAGAATACAGAAAATACCATGTCTATTCATCACAAGGCATGATGATCATTTGGAGGTCTGTGTTGAGCAGATGGTCAAAGTTTGTCGCCAACATGCCTGCCAGTGTTATACTGCATTTGCTTCTGGTAGCAATGCATGCATCATCAGCTCATACTTCACAACTCAGAAACTAGGGATTATTCTCACATTGTCAACATTATTTTCTTATATTTTCTAACAAGAAAGACAATTATGGATTTCTAAAATATGTATTTGCTCAGTTAAGTATCAACTTGGCACCACTTGGCTTTGGAGATATTTTGTAACTAATAATGAATTTCTTTTTCATATGTTTAGATAGTGGAGAAAAATATCTGGTACTCTACATATGTTTTTCAAGTCCTTTCTGCTTTGTTGGAGGACTTCCAGTTGTATTAGTTATTTAAATTCTAGGTATGAGATGGGGAGAAAAAAAGGCAAATTACTAGTTACTTCTTAGAATGAAGACGTTGAGAAAAAGATAAATGCTTTCATTTCCAAAGATTTCAGACTACAATAGTATGAACAAATTCATTTCTGAGCCCTATAGAATTAAATACAAAGAAAAATATATTGAGGTCTACTCTTAAAATTCTGTGTTAAAACTCAAAACTAAGCTTCTGTCTAGTTGAAAAACAGATTTATCCATTAAGCTCTTCTTTATCCATTAAGGGATCTTGATAGTGTTTATTTCTTATATGTTTAGTAGACTAAGTTTCTTAAAATATTTTAGGATAAATTATCAGTCAGTCTTTATTTTGCATTTCTTTAATAGGAACATCTAAAAATTGCAATACTAAGTAAAAAACACTGCAATTTATTTTCCTCCCTGTTTAATTCAACTGTTCGAATTATAGAATAGATTCTCTTAGTAAAGCCATGTGATCTTTATTTTAAGAAGATGAAATTCTGCTCATTTTATCTATGTGAGGCTGAATTTTTCATGAGGACTAAAATCACCTTCCATCATTCTTGAAAATTTTATTAATAAAAAAATATTATTGGAGTTTTACTTAGGGTTCAAAACAACTTTAGATTCTTTCAAAATCCCTGACTCCACTATTTGCTATAAAAATCTATTTTTTAATTTTGTTATTAGTTTCAAGTATACATTATATTGGTTAGACATTTATATAGTTTACAAAATGATCCCCCCGATTACTCTAACTTCCCTCTGGCTCTACACATAGCCATTACATTACTGCTGATTGCATTCTCTATGCTGTGCTCCCCATCCCCATGACGATCTATCAACTACTAATTTGCACTTCTTTAACCCTTCATCCCATTCTTGCAGTC
>NW_011888798.1:4442552-4452448 GCF_000151845.1 Pteropus vampyrus | reverse complement strand
TTAATAAAGTAAATGTATTGCACTGAATAGGAAGGTCACAAATACATCAATATATATTTTTCTTATACCCAGCCTCTTATTTTGCTGCACCCAGGTCAACAATCACACTAGCTCTGTTCTACTATGGCAGAAACACGTTTTTTATATTCCCAATGTTTTCCTGGTACAGCTGAGCAGCCTTGCTGTTTGCTGGACTATTGGGATTGGGCTCATCCAATAGAGACTGCATGGATGTTAAAATGAAAGACATATCATAGGCTGGACTCCTGGAGAAATAATCACAGTTATTCTCCTGAGGTAATATTCACAATTATACGGTCTAACTTCTGATTCCATCCTAAAGATCATTCCTATAATCTGGGAACATAATTTGTTTCATAATCCCTCCAAGGAATGAGAAAACATTCTTTCCCTTTTGCATCCTTTTTCCTGGATCTTCAGTTCCTTCAGATAATCTATACAGTGCAGATATTTTTATGTGAAAAGAAATCCAGAAAGTTACCAGATGTCAAAATCATTGTCATAAGATAAAACTACAGTAAGTTACTTGTCAATACAATTACCCAATCCCATTCCATCTCAAAAGTACAGGTGTTTAATTATTCAAAGCCCTAGTCAACAGCACACAGCACTGTAGGCCAAAGGCTAATTTTCAGAATAAAGAATTAGGGTAGAAATTGTAATGATCATTTATAAGTTTCTTCAATGTTATGAAGATGATGGTCGTTACTTTAAATAAAATCAGTTTCTTTTTTTTGCTTTTCAATCGCCATGTGTACTTCAAGATATTTTACAAAAGTTAGTTAGTTTTCAAAATGCTAATCTTAGAAGGTAGAAGGAGAAGTAGAAAGACTAATAACAAGGTCTATGAACCAAACATGCATTTGTTATGCATTTTAGCTTTGGAGTGATGTTCTGTATCACAAAGCTGAATTTACTTTTTCTGAAAACATAGATTAGAGATGATAGAGATGATAATAAGTTAATATTCTAGTGGGAAAAATACATAGAGTTGAATATATTCTAGGTTATCAAGTTAAAATAATGATGAATGCATAATAACATAGCTTAAAACAAAAATAATTGTCAGCTCCTAGAGTTTTATTAGTACTGCCAACAACAGGCTTATAGGATGGTACTCATAGGAGTCTTCATTAGGATCAGCATATTTGAGTGCTTTCAAGAAGAGTGAAATGTAAGGGATTAGGTTAACATAAAACCTGTGAAAAATAGTAACAACTATGTCTCATCTTTATTTTTTGCAGAGCCTTCATTAAAATAGAGAATTGTTTTTGCCATAGGTATTTTTGTTGATGACTAAAAACTCAGAAGAAATGAAAGACTTTATTTTATATGTTAAGTACTAAAAAAGGAAGGAAGGAAGGAAGGAAGGAAGGAAGGAAGGAAGGAAGGAAGGAGGGAAATTAAGCCATACTGATCATAGCAGTATAATTAATGAGCAGATTCCTCTTGTTTGGACCCCCCAAAATAATAGTTCTCAGCACTTTGAAAAATACTGCATTTTAGAACAGTTAGAATGCTAGAGAATATCATTTGACCAATGATACATATAAACTAAGCTATTATTGATTGGAATAATTGAGATCATTATAAAACGATATTAATTTAGTCACAATAACATAATTTATAACAAATTAGATGTAAGAACAATACAAAAGAAAATAGTTATTTAAGTTGTTGCTATAGCTTCCTATCAGTCGGAACAACCACCTTCTAGTAATTCACCAAAATGGCCTATACAAAGGGAAAGAGGAGAGGAATCCACTATATATTCTCTCGGTCTTTTAGAAAACATGGAGTTCTTCCTTTGGCCACATACATTCAAATCTACAAGAAACCTGATATTGTAGACACCGGGGAACCTTGTACTATTCAAAAAGGGATGCCCCATAAATGTTACCAGGGTGAAACTGGATGTTACACATGTATTGGCATTGTAAACAAGTTAAGGGCAAGATTCTTGCCAAGAGAATTAATGTACGTATTGAGCATATTAAGCACTCTAAGAGCTGAGATAGTTTCCTTAAACATGTGAAGGAAAATGATCAAAAAAAGAAGGAAGCTAAAGAGAAAGGTACTTGGATTCAATTGAAGTGTCAGCTTTGCTATACCTAAAGAAGCACACTATGTGAGAACCAATGGAAGGGAGCCCAAGCTGATGGAGCCCATTCCCTGTGAATTCATGGCATGATAGGTGTAAAAAAAAAGAAGACCTCTTGAGTAGAAGTGTGGTGTCCTCTCCCCCAAAGAAGTTTTTAAAGAAAACTAAGTGTCCTAATTTATTGGGTGATGTCTTTACTATTCAAATTTAGTGTTGTTTTCTTGCTGAAAGATGTGATGTGGTCTACTATGCAACAAAGAGTATAACTCCACTGGTTAGGAAACTGCATCTGTTGTACTACATTAAGTTCAGAGAAAGTTAATTTCTCATAACTGCGTTATAAAAAACTGTATTTTAAGGATCAGGAATTTGCCTTTGACATCTGCTACTTAAAAATAGATTGTTTAAAGCAAAAAAAAAAATGTTGCTACAATACCTTGAACAGTTAGATTAGATACACATATGAATTTTGTAGTGTGGATAAAAGTAACAGAGGATTTTTGTTTAAGGAGAAGCCAAAATTATCAAGAAAGAATGACTTCCCTTGTTCATCCAGAGGATTTTTGTTTAAGGAGAAGCCAAAATTATCAAGAAAGTATGACTTCCCTTGTTCATATCTCTCTCTCTCTCTCTCTCTCTCTCTCTCTCTCTCTATATATATATATATATATATATACACACACACACACACACACACACACACACACATATATACATATATATACATATATACATATATACATACATACATACATACATACATACACACACACACACATACAGTTTTATATATATATAAAACTGTAACTATTATGAAAGTGCTTTCTTTAATACAGGAGTGAATTCCCTTATTATTTTGCTGTATAATACTGCAAATGGGCAGAAGAGATATATAAAATATAATGTTTAAAAGTCCAGATCGAGAATTTAGTCTTGTCATTTTTGATGTAGGAAAAACAGGAAATTTTGAATAAAACTGGTGCTTAATTTCCTGCAAAATGATATGTTAGTAAAATGACCATTTCAAAAGTGTTAGGGATAAATAATTCTAATTTTTTTTGCCATTCTTCACATCCTTTTCAGTACAACTGTTCAGTATAGTAAAATTTGTATGTATTTATTTATTATAAAAATGACAATTTAGAACTTATATGTCATATGGGTAGCAGAATGGATTGAGAAGAAATGGGCTTAATTATTTCTGTAAGTCTTCTTCTAAGTAGATACTTGTAACAACTAACTTGATCCCTGTAATAAAACATTTGTTTTGATATGAGGGAGATTTTATTATACCCATTTTACAAATGAGGCACAGAGCCTTTATTCCCAATCACTCTGCAGAAGATCTTTCATCGAAATAAATCACTTGCCTTTATCATTTGACTACAAGAGAAGTTATTTCCATAAATTTTCAATATTGGGAATACATAAACATAAAAATATAGAGGAATAAATAGGATGATCATATAACGTATTATCGAAACCAAGATATTTCTGAGAATGAAGAAAAGCTCTTAAAAGCACACTGAGACAATAGGAATAAACTGGACTTCACCCAGGCAAATGAGAACATAGATTGATCCAGGTATAAAAAGTAAGGTACAATTAGCCCTTGAAGGCAGAATATGAGAATCATTGTACTTCCGTGTAAGAAATAATACAGTAATTAATTCAATGAAAGTTAATTTATGCAATCCCAAATTCAGATATTATATATGTACACTCATGCATACACACACATTATATAACATATTAGAGGTACTTATTAAAATGCTAGTAGTGCATAGATTTGAAACATAGTAAAAATTAGTTGTCAAGTATGTCATATTAAATTATTTATCAGATCACTCTTCCACAATAGGTAGGCTTAATGATGTCTTAGGTGTAGTTTATAAGTCACCCTGGTAAACAGGTGCAATAACTTGTATTAAATATTTGTTCCCATACTTAAATTTCCTGTGAGCTTACCAGATGATGGATCTTCTTAGAGAAAGATATTGTACAATAATCTTTCATTTGAAATCCATAGACTAGAATCGAGTCACAATTACATAAGGCATTTTAAAAGTATTTTTAGAGACGCCTTCTTCAAAGGGAGCTACATCTCAAATCTTTCCTCTTTCCCTTGAAGTCCAACAAAATTTATTTTCCATGGATAATTTGAAATGAGATCTTTTTCTTTATATTATCCCATGGAAAGCATATTATTATTGAACTGTTAATAAACAGAAACTTTCATTTTGTTTGGGTGATAGATTTGGCTCTAAATAAATGTAATACATTTCGATAATGAAATACATCTCATTTACCTTGATAATTTTATAATTTTCAATGAAATAATAGAAATAATAAGATGTATATAATCCAACTCAGTGAAGTACTTGCAGAATTTGTTTATCTTGACTTTTCAATCTATGATCCTACTGCCAAATAAACAAGCAAAAAACATAAAATTAAAAGCTAAAGTAAAGTATCATTCAAAATCAAATACTAAAGTTGTTCCCACTTAATTTCTAGAGAAACTTATCAAAAATTCTGGAAGCCACCTTTATTATAAGAACCATGTCTAAGAGAGTTTCCAAGTTAAGTTCAAGGTAATGCAGAATATAACTTCCACAAAATAGTCACACGCTATAACATTCAGATGGAGGATGAGCCTGGGATTCAGGCAAGATCTTCATTCTTCTTAACATCTGTATAACCTTAGGCAGTTGCATTTAAACAATCTGGGCAATATGATTCTAATTTGAAACACAAGGAGTTAAGACAAATAACATTTTAGAATTTTTTAGACATCTGTGGCTACAGAAATATCTTCTTGAAAAATAGCCATGAGTCAAGGAAGCTAGGTCCATATTCATTATCACAACTATACAAAATATAAGAAATACATCTATGATTTTTAAAATCTATCACACAGGTAATTTTTCTTGATAAATGAATTCTCAAAATTTAGTCATTTGGTTCTATTCATTTCTAATGGCTTACTTTATTGTAAATTGGTTTATTACTCTTTGAATGCCATTTACTATATCTTCATGTTATCTGCTCCCTTTCTTTCTTTTTCATTTTGTCATTTTACATATAAATAACATATCAAAGTGTATTTATTCTTCTCCAGGAACCTTACCCATCAAAATTCTGTATATTTTCATGAGATTTACATTTACTTTAAACAAGGTATTTGATCAAAAATATTGACTGTCTCTTAAGTATATATAGCAATATAGATGAAGCAAGATTTTAGTAAGTGCTATTACAACTATTTCTCTGTATGGAATCCAGTGCAATGCAGAATTTTAAGGTCAGACTGATCTAAGTTAGACTTCTGTTTACTAGCCTCATGGTCTTGAATGAGTTACTAATCTCTCAAAGATTTAGTTCGCTCAATAAAAATATGGCATAGTGATATCTATTATTCAAGTGATTCAGAGTATTAAATTAAATAAAATAAAATATGCAATATCTCTGACACATAATAAATTATGTTAATCCATCTTCAACAAAATAGGTTAGCTAGTTAATTAGGTGACTGCGTTCACAGTGGAGAGAATTCAGGCTTTTCATACAAGTATCCTTGGGTTTGAATCTTGGTTCTTTTACTTATCAGTGCTGTGTGACCATGAGTAATTTATATAACATATTCTAATAATTTCTTTTTTCATTAGAAAAATTGGGAAAATAAAACCAATATCAAATGATTATTATAAGAGCCAAATGAGACAACTTCTGTAAAGCTCTAGCATATAAAAGATGTCCAATAAGGGTCATTTCACTCCCTCCTTCTAGAGTATAAATCCTGTCTGTATCATATTCCTGCAAATTATTTATTCATTTAAGAAATATTATAGCACATCTCCTATATACAAGATATGCAGATGTATATCTAATGTCTCTGGATATAGTAGGGCAAAAGAGAGACAATATCCTTATTCTTATAAAACTTATATTCTACAAGTCAACAATGCAAACAAATAAATGAATAAAATAATTTCAGACAATAATAAAGGCCATAAAGAAAATGAGAGTGATGTGGTAAAAAATAATTATGTGAGAGGGAAATGCAGTTACTAAAATGGGTAGTGAAGGATGATATCTCTAGAGAGGTGATATTTTAGCAAAATAAAAGAAGGTTTCAACCACACAATAAATCGGAAAGATAGTGTTTGGTAGGAAAAAGCAAAGTGGACATAGTTGGATATCATGATTAGAGATTAGATAGCTCTATTGAGTTTGTTGTAGAGGTATTCGAGTTATATAGAAAAGCAAAAGGTAGCAAGGCTGAAGAAAAAAAAAATAAGAGCTATAGAGAGTTAAATGTATATTCCTTGAGAAAGAAAAAAATATAAGCAAGACATAGATAATTAAAATCAATCTATGATTATACAGATACTTTATTTTGGATTCAAAATAAAACTAGATGGCTTCTAAAATACAAGAAAATTCCTTAGACAGTTTAAGCCAACTTCAATGTGATAAACTAAATTCTCTTAGTTCTAGTTTAGTCTTTTTAATGTTGTCTCCACTTTAGGACATAATCCTATAGAACCCATTGAATGAAAGGATAAAAATATATTTAAAAGGATTTTCATTTTAACATTCATAAAATAAAATATTAAAATAATGTGAATATTTGGCAGCAGAGACTGTTAAATAATCTATAGTTTTCTCATACAAATGAATATTGCATAGCTATCTAAAAAGATGATGCAGGTATACTAACATGAAATATCAAAAGTTGAATAAAATATTAGGTTACTTAAAAGTTTATATAGTTTAATGCAATTTTTGTAAAACTATACATCTCTCTTTAGACATGTCAGTGAACGTGTATATCATAGCTTTATATCTATTTCTAAATCTGGAAGAGTATGTAACAACTGACATATTCATTATGGATAACTTTAGGCAATGCTATTTTTGACTAAATTCTTACTTTAAAAATTATGTCCTATGTTGTGATTTTGTTTACAAGAAGATTATATGTGGCTAAGACAGAATAACATCCTGAATTTTAAAAGACCCTAATTGTAAGCATTTTAGTTCTTGTTTCTCAAATGAAATTATCATGATTTAGCAATTCTTTTTAGAATTTCATCGCCTATGATATCTTTCTAATATTTGGAGATATATTACAGAGATATTTCAATTAGAGTATCATTCTACAAATACTAAAAATGCTCTTTTCTTATGCATTTTTAAAACCCTCTTAGTTATGTACATTTTCCCTTTTAAAAAGTATTTAACTTTTATTTTATTTGAATTATACAGATACATAGTTTTAGCTTCAATTTCTAAAAGTATAGACTTATTTTAAAGTTTTTAAAATCATTTAGCTTTAGATAAGAAAACAAAAGACAAAATATACTACAGACACCAAGAGAATAATACTTAATTCTCATAGTCTACATGAGGCATTAGTCATTTGGACTAAAGATTAGGTCTTGGTATCTCCAGTCTATGATGTAATCAAAAAATAATGAAGCCACAGATAACTTAAAGGCAAACTAAAAATTCAAAGTGGTAAATGTAACATCTATTCCAATTTTGAGAACAGATCAGTCAGGTATAAATATTCTCAATGTTTGTTCTTTATATTTTATATGACCTTGGAAATGGTGCGGAGATACCTCTTGGGAGAAAAACAGAAAATGCCAAGATTCTTTATATAACCTATTTATCCACTTGAAACAGGTATGGAATTGAGTCATAATATATGAGAATTAGTGTGAAAACAGGATTTAAATTGATACATTTGCAGGTGTCAGACTTGCTTGAATAGATGGGATTTGAAACTGCAGCTACTTTTGAATATTTACAACTGTTCTGACAGTGCTTATGCATTAGGATGTGTGTATGTACCAGTGTGTATGTGTATTCTGTGCTGCTAATACAATTGATCCAACAAATTCAGTTGGCTTTCATCTGACATCCTCAGACTTCTAGTGTCAAAAATCGATTATCAGAGACAATAAAAATAATGGAATATAAAGCATGGCTGATCAAAACATTACTCTAAATATGTCAAGAGAAAAAAACGTAAGCTGAGCAAAAGAGTGCTAGAATGTATAAAGCATAAGTAGAATGCTGTGATAAAAAAAGATTGTAAATATTTTTTTCATGCAGAGAATTTGATTTTGAACCAGAATATAAATAGAACAAGGTCTTCACTGTGTTTCCTATAAACTACTGTAACTCATACCAGACTTCCTGGAAATATGAAAAGAACCATTACATTATTTTCAAATTTATTTTGTTGTGAAAAATTAACAATCCCAAATCACCTGCTGCTAATCAGCAAACACCAGGCAGTTTGGACACAACAGGCACCTATTTAGAAACTGTAAAACTATCAGTTTGGGCTAATGCAGTTAGTTAAACTCTTAGAGTTCTTATCCAGGCCCAAATTATGACTTTTAATTCCAGGGCAGACTGACCTCTTCATCTGAAAGAACTTTTATAGTTTAAAGCCCTGCTGAAGTCATTTTCTTAAATTAATCAGATTTCTGCACTGGAGTTCCACAGCGGGAAAGAGAATTTATACAAATGAGCTCTTTTCTCACCTACAGTTTCTCTTTGGTTCTGAACAGCATTATGAAATAATTTATTTTACATAAAGAATTATTTATTATAAATTCAAAGGTAACTTTCCTAAGCAAAATCACATAGTCATGAGGGTCTTTAGCTCCAATCAACCAATAGAGAGAGGAGTTGAGTATTTTCTCAACTATGTCAGTATCATAATCAATCATTATGTTTTATCAAGATATTTATGTGTTTGTACTCAATACATCTAGACAAGTTAATTCTTGTACTTTTGTGTAATTTTTAAAGTAGACATTTATCATGTACAACATATTTCCAAAAGGATTTTATTTATTCTACCCTCTGAGAGTTTTCTGAAAAAATTTAGAGGAAAGAAAATAAAAATTATAAAAAAGAGGGCAATCAAAGAGAAAAATTCATGCAGATAGAAGTTATAATTTCTGAATCCTCCCAAGTTATATTTCCTTATTATAAGACAGGGTCTATAGTAGGTGGGACTGTGGCTCTCTAAAGCTGTACATGTGCTAAAAGCCAGGAACCTGTGAATAAATGTCCTTGTAAGGCAAATGGGGAATTAAAGTTGTGATTAAGGTTAAAGGTTCTGAGATAGGGAGATTGTGCTGGATTATCCAGGTAGGCCCAGTCTAATCATGAATCCTTAAAGGTGGAGGGAGAACCTTACCTGGCTGTGGTCAGAGGTAATGTGAATATGGAATAATGGTCAGAGAGATGTAACATCTACGGCTTTAAAGAAAGAAAAACGATGCCATGAGCCAAGTAGTGTGCGAACTCTCTAGATGCTGAGAAAGACAAGAAAATGAATTATTCCCTAGAGTCTCCCAAAACGAATGTAGCCCAACCAACATCCTCAGTAGGAGACTGTGTTGAATTCCTGACCTACAGAACTGTAAAATAATAAATTTGTAATGTCTAAACCACTAAGATTGTGGTAATTTGTTAGAGAGCAATAGAAAAGTAATATAAGATCCAAACTAAAATCTCTCACCCTCATACTATTTTCTTATTTAGATCTTAACGAAGAATAGGTAGAAAGTGGTATATTTGCATGCTATTTTTCAAAGACTTCACTTACATTGTGAAAGACACTGTGAAGTAGATATTTAATTTTTGGCCTCCCCAGCATTACCTCTTTACTCTTAATAAAACCCAAATTTGGAAGTTTCTCTCTGTGTACCTTCTTAGTGGAAGTATATATCAGGTACCTCCT
>NW_011888798.1:4435879-4442502 GCF_000151845.1 Pteropus vampyrus | reverse complement strand
AGTTTCTCTTTGGTTCTGAACAGCATTATGAAATAATTTATTTTACATAAAGAATTATTTATTATAAATTCAAAGGTAACTTTCCTAAGCAAAATCACATAGTCATGAGGGTCTTTAGCTCCAATCAACCAATAGAGAGAGGAGTTGAGTATTTTCTCAACTATGTCAGTATCATAATCAATCATTATGTTTTATCAAGATATTTATGTGTTTGTACTCAATACATCTAGAAAAGTTAATTCTTGTACTTTTGTGTAATTTTTAAAGTAGACATTTATCATGTACAACATATTTCCAAAAGGATTTTATTTATTCTACCCTCTGAGAGTTTTCTGAAAAAATTTAGAGGAAAGAAAATAAAAATTATAAAAAAGAGGGCAATCAAAGAGAAAAATTCATGCAGATAGAAGTTATAATTTCTGAATCCTCCCAAGTTATATTTCCTTATTATAAGACAGGGTCTATAGTAGGTGGGACTGTGGCTCTCTAAAGCTGTACATGTGCTAAAAGCCAGGAACCTGTGAATAAATGTCCTTGTAAGGCAAATGGGGAATTAAAGTTGTGATTAAGGTTAAAGGTTCTGAGATAGGGAGATTGTGCTGGATTATCCAGGTAGGCCCAGTCTAATCATGAATCCTTAAAGGTGGAGGGAGAACCTTACCTGGCTGTGGTCAGAGGTAATGTGAATATGGAATAATGGTCAGAGAGATGTAACATCTACGGCTTTAAAGAAAGAAAAACGATGCCATGAGCCAAGTAGTGTGCGAACTCTCTAGATGCTGAGAAAGACAAGAAAATGAATTATTCCCTAGAGTCTCCCAAAACGAATGTAGCCCAACCAACATCCTCAGTAGGAGACTGTGTTGAATTCCTGACCTACAGAACTGTAAAATAATAAATTTGTAATGTCTAAACCACTAAGATTGTGGTAATTTGTTAGAGAGCAATAGAAAAGTAATATAAGATCCAAACTAAAATCTCTCACCCTCATACTATTTTCTTATTTAGATCTTAACGAAGAATAGGTAGAAAGTGGTATATTTGCATGCTATTTTTCAAAGACTTCACTTACATTGTGAAAGACACTGTGAAGTAGATATTTAATTTTTGGCCTCCCCAGCATTACCTCTTTACTCTTAATAAAACCCAAATTTGGAAGTTTCTCTCTGTGTACCTTCTTAGTGGAAGTATATATCAGGTACCTCCTTCCTCCAACAGCTCTTGCTGTGGTGGTGCAGCCAAGAAAATAAAACTCCCTCTCCGAGCGCTTTAATTCTTGAGCAGGAATTAAAGAAGGAAAAGAAATGGGGAAGGGTTTTCTGCATTCAAGATGCTAAGAACCACTCCAGTTTCTATGTTTTCCTTTTCTGTTTACAACCCTTAATATAAACTTCCCTGAATATTCATCTGATATTCCTCCAAATAATCATCTTGTTTATAACCAAAACTGGTGTTCATGGTTTTGCAACAAAAGAATCCTAAATGACCTACGCAGCATTTAAATCAATGAATATGCATATAAATGAAACTTCAAAGAATTTATTTTGACAAGTCTCACAGAATTGAAGTATATTTTCTCACAATGTTCTTTCTTACAACCCCTCCTTGGATGCATTACCCCCATCTAGATTTACTTTTAACATATGCCATACATTTGATTTTTCCTATACTGCATCTTATTTCTCATCAAAAATAGACTGTTCTGTCATTCGTATTCCTTTAAGAGAAGAGTTAATCCAAAAAACTTCACTAGGAGGTGTGAATGGTCATCTTAAATGCATATCCTATCATGCCCAGACAGTCCCAAATGAAATATATTTTTCACAGATCTATAATGATTGTATTAATGATCATCTGCCAAGCACAATAAATTATTTTTAATTTTACTTTATTTTAAATAAAATTTAGTATTATTTTATTTATTCTTATGCTATTTTCATGCTCAGAGATGTTCAGTCCTTGACTTTTTTCTTAAGTCTTTAAAAGTGACAATTTATGAGTAAGCTTCTCAGGAGTCCCAATAGTTTCAGATGAAATTTGCCATGTATGTATTTCAGCCCTGCTTTTAACTTTAAAGATTACTTGTAAGGAATTCTCTCTTCTCAATTACGTTTTTCTTACTTCAGAAAATAGCTGTGTAGACACCTCCCCGCCGCCCGCTACCACCCACCCAATTCTTATGCTGAAATTGTACCCCTTAATATGATGGTATTAGGATGTAGGATCTTTAGGAGGTAATTAGGTCATGAAAGTACAGATCTCAAAATGGGATAAATGACCTTATAAAAAGAGACACAAGAGAGCTTGCACATTCTTGTCCCCTCCCCTCCACCTCACTCCACTCCAGTCCACTATGTAAGGACACAGCGAGAAGACAGCCAACTGCAAACCAGGAAAAGGGCTCTCACCAGAACGAAATGGAGCTGGTAACCTGATCTCTGACTTCCAGCCTCCAGAACTGTGAGAAATAAATATTTGTCATTTAAGCCACCCAGTTTATGCTGGTTTGTTACAGCAGCCTGAGCCAAGACGATAGCATATGTGATTGTAAAGAAATGGGACATGCACTAAAGAAAGTTCTCAGGATACTAAAGCCATTAAGATGTTAAAAATCAGAACACTAAATATCAGGTCGTTGATTTTAACAAATAGAACAGAAGCTGAGGAGATTGAAAAGCTCTTAGAATACATAGAAACTGCAGTTAAATAATTCCCCAGACTACTGTTTGTCTTGAATATGACGTCCCTAATATTAAAGTGATACTTTTAAGTGACATGTCTATGGGCTCAAGAAAAAAGTGAAAATTTGGCAATTTTCTAATTTATCTGATCAATACATGCAATGAAAACATTCAGTATGCAAAACTCAGCTGTGGAGCTTTATTTTCAGGTGAGGCTTTCTGCCTGTCAATAGAACAGTAGTTAAATTGTGGGCTCTAAACTCCATGAGATTGCCTGAAGTCTAATTTTGGTTCTGCCACTCATGAGGTAAGTGAGTGGCCATTTACTTAATGATTCTTTTATATATACATTTGACTGAGCAAAAATAATAGTCTCTCTCACACAGATTATTGTAAGGATTAATTTAGGCAAACCAAGTAAAAACAGCCTATAGCAAATTCTCAATATTTGTCAACTATTATTTTTATCATTATCATGTTTACATGTCCATCAGCAATTTTTAAACAGTGCCCTGTGGAATCTTTGGAGTGGGTAAAGAAGGAAAAAGCTTTTGTATATAGCTTTGACTCCATCCATTCTAAAGAAGGATTCTCTGGAGAGGGTAAATATGAAAAGATTCCACTGGGGAACAAGTAAGAAATATATAGTTTCTTATCTTTACTTTGAAGTCTTATTAAATGTATGAAGAAAAAGATTATACAACTTTGAAATTAATTTAATTTTTACATTAGAAGATGCTTACACAGGTAAATTTACTAGCATAAAAAAATCGGAGATTTATTTATTTATTTATTTTTGTCATGGTATGAAAACACATAACTGGAGATCGACCCTCTTAACAAATTTTAAGCGTCCAGTACAGTATTATTAACTATAACAAATCTCTAAAATTTTTTTACTCTGCATGACTGAAACTTCATCCCCATTGCATAGCAACTCCCTCCATTCTTAAGTCCCAACCCCCAGGTGATCATAATTCTATTTTCTGTTTCTGAGTTTGATTGCTTTAGAGTGGGATCTTGTAGTATCTGAGTTTGATTGCTTTAGAGTGGGATCTTGTAGTATTCGTCCTTCTATGACTGGCTTATTTCCTTTAATGTAATATCCTCAAGTTTCATCCATGTTAAAGCATGTGACTTATTCATTATAGGTATAGTAAAATTTGCTATATCTTCATAATTCAGTCTTGGTAGATTTATGTTTCTAAAAATGTGTCCATTTCTTCTAGGTTATACAGTTTGCTGACATATAATTGTTTATAGTAGTCTCATGATCTTTTTAATTTCTGCGGCATCAGTTGTAATGCCTTCTCTTCTTTTTTCTTAATCTAGCTAAAAGTTTATCAATATTGATCTCAAAAAAATCAACTCTTAGGTTTTTTTTTTCTTATTGATTTTATGTTATCTATCTGATCTTAATTATTTCCTTCCTTCTACTTTTTGCCCTTAGTTTTATCTTCCCTTTCTAGTTTCTTGAGGTAGAAAGTTTGGTTATTTAAAATAGTTTTCTTCTTAATGTAGGCATTTATCACTATTGATTTCTCTCTTCATATTATTTTTTCTGCATCCTATACATTTTGGTGTTTTATTTGTCTACTTACTTATCCCAAGCTATTTTTTTTTTTTATTTTTCTTTGGAATTCTTCTTCGACTCATTCGAGTGTTGTTTAATTCAACATATATGTGAATTTTCCAGTTTTTCTTCTGCCATTAATTTCTAGTTTTATTCTATTATGGTCAGAAAATATATGATTTCACTTTATATGATTTCAATCTTAAATTTGTTAACTTATTTTGTGACCTAATATGATTGATCCTTGAGAATGTTCCCTATAACTTAAGAGACTGTTTCCTGCTGCTGCTGGGTTGAATGTTCTATTGGTCTGTAAAGTCAATGTGATCTATAGTGTTGTTTAAGCCCTCTGTTTCCCTACTGATCTCTCTAGATGTTCTACCCATTACTGAAAGTAGGATATTGAAATATCCTATTATTATTCCCTTCAGTTCTATCAATATTTGCTTCATATATTTGTATTCCCTGATGTTGGGTGCCCATATAATTGTTATATCTTCCTGTCAAATTGACCATTTTATCATTATTTAATGTCTTTCGTTGTCTTTTGTGTCAATTTTTAAATTAAGGCCCACTTAATATAATTATGGATACCCCCACTCTCTTTGGTAATCTTTTGCATGAAATCTTTTGCCATCCTTTCATTTTCAGCTTATATGTGTCCTTAAATCTAAAGTGAGTCTCTTGTAGGTAGCATATAGGTGAGTCATGCTTTACACATTCAGCCACTCTGTCTTTTCACACTCTGCCTTTTGAGGAGTTTAATCTATTTACATTTAAAGTAATTATTGATTGGGAAAAATTTACTAGATTTATTTTGCCATTTTGTTATTTCCTATATTTTTTTATTTTTGTCCCTCTTTTCCTTTCTTGCTGTCTTATTGTATGTTTTGTTGATTTTTTGTATGGACTTGCTTTGATCCCTTTTACTTTTTCTTTTCGGTATCTTTTTATAGGTATTTTCTTTGCAGTTTCCATGGGGCCTACATAAAGCACCTTATGCTTGTGACAATTTCAAGCTGATAACAGCTTACCTTCAATTGCATACAACTACTCAATTTTTTTTATTCCCCCACCATATTTTATGTTATTGATGTCACAAATTATATCTGTTTATATTGTGTATTCATTAAAATATTTTTATGGTTATATTTTTCATACTTCTGTCTTTTAACTTCTATGTCAGGATTAAAAGTGATTTATTCCATTTTGCTAAAGTCACTTTTGGGGATTTATTTTAAATGTTTAAAGAGATTTACTTTAAAAAATTATCTCCTTAATATTTATTTATTAAAAGTTAATATTTTAGTTTAGCTGGATAGATCTTTCAGAAATAGCAATCAAGCTATGTTAAAAGGCTGATTATAATATACAACAAATATATCTTACTATTAGAAATTTTCAAACTTTATCTTGTATTTCTTCCAGTCATTGATTCTATGTTTAGGGTTAACTGATCTTTGCCTAGAATAGGCCCTATGAACTTTAATACCTTCTATGCTATTGTTTATATTCTACCTCCCAGTTAGGCTTTTTTCTTATTTCTGTATATAAAAGAGATTTGCATTTTTTAAGGTCCATATCAAATGTCACTCCCTTCCAAGAAGACTTTCCTGAGTTTTCCCAACTTAAAATTAATCTCATTTACCTTTACGTTTCTGTCTTAGTTGTTGAGGATAAGTATCATACCACCAGAACATAAAATTTCCAAAGATGGAGATTTTGTTTTGTTTATTATCAAATTCAACAGCTCCTAAAATAAGGTCTGACATATAGTAGATGATTAGTAAATATTTTTGAATGAATAAATGACTTCTGACAATTGATATACTCTTATTGTGACAAATTCAGTTTTTATTTACAAAATGGAAAAGATAATACCTATCATATATAACAGGAGAAAAATAAATTAATGGGCATGAACCATTTATTAAATGTCAGCTCTTATGATTACTTTCCCTTGTATGTTCACTATAGTACTTAACCTTAGGATGGTTTTCAAACAGTCGAATTTCAGAAAAATATTTATTGAACAAAGAAGTGGATATTTGAAGGGAAAAATAAGACAACTATAAACCAAATGTCTAAATTAATGTACCCGCACTATAATTCTACTCTCTTATTGCTGAGAATGTTTCTCTGGGTATTTTCCTATCTTCAAATCTACTATCGATTTTAGCCTAAATCACTACCACATCTTAAACAAACAAACAAACAAACAAACAAAAAACTTAGGTTCAACTTTTAGGTGCAGATATATTTTTTGTTAAATGATAACTGAATTAAATCTGTTACAGTAAAAAAGTCTGTAGATGAAAATGATATTATCCATCACATTCTAGACTATGTCCTTTTTATGAAAGAAATTA
>NW_011888798.1:4433619-4435829 GCF_000151845.1 Pteropus vampyrus | reverse complement strand
GAATTTCAGAAAAATATTTATTGAACAAAGAAGTGGATATTTGAAGGGAAAAATAAGACAACTATAAACCAAATGTCTAAATTAATGTACCCGCACTATAATTCTACTCTCTTATTGCTGAGAATGTTTCTCTGGGTATTTTCCTATCTTCAAATCTACTATCGATTTTAGCCTAAATCACTACCACATCTTAAACAAACAAACAAACAAACAAACAAAAAACTTAGGTTCAACTTTTAGGTGCAGATATATTTTTTGTTAAATGATAACTGAATTAAATCTGTTACAGTAAAAAAGTCTGTAGATGAAAATGATATTATCCATCACATTCTAGACTATGTCCTTTTTATGAAAGAAATTACATAAAAACGGAAAATTGGAAGGAGAAAGCTGAGTGTGGGTGGTAAAGGTTAAAAGAAAAACAACGATTTAATTCTACTGTCCTATTCATTTTTTTTTTATCTCTTTCTAATGAATTCCCCCCCACTCACCCCTACCTCCAGACAATTGTCTCTGTGGTACTGCATTATGCATTGTATTGGCACTGGCTGATGCACATGGTGACACTGTACCTATCTAGAAAGCAACTGTTTATAACTACCCTCTTACCAGGTAATAGACAGAGATTTTTGTTTGGGGCAAATATCTTCTAGAGTTGATGCACAAATGGAGAGAGTATTTAATTGTTGGCAATAATAACCATTTTCCACAGCAAGCTTAGAGTTGCAACCACAGCCACTTACAAGAAGTGGAGATATTTAAGCTGCTGCCACCAATATTTTCACAAATATTGAACTTTATAAGATGGAAAATAGTCACCACCAACATCACCCCCCAGAATATTCTATCCCTCCCTTTCCAGTGAAAAGTTTACTCATTTTATTTTGTTCCTATAGTCAAAATTCTCTTGGATATCTAAATAGCTATCTACTAATGAAATGATAGGCTTATGACTTGGTAAAGGCAGAGGCAAAAAAAAAAAAAAAAGGCTCATGAATGTTGCCTTTGTATACAGGTTCCTAGAATTTGCTATGCTTATTATAGATTTTAAATAAAAATGTTTATAGGAGATTTATTTTTCTTTATTTACTGAATCTTACTTTGTGAAATAATCTATACTTTGAAACCAACGCTAATTTTCTAGCTCTAAATTATATTTAATATACTATTGTTTTCATCATTTTGGTTATGCTTTTCATTGCTTACAAAATAATACCTATATTTATAAACACATATTCTAGGTATAAATGTAAAAGTGTTTTTGGAACTTTGAGAAAAACTACATAAAATGTATTTACATTGACTTTCCACATGCCTCAGTATCAGTGAGTTAGACATATCACAATTATTTTAAAATAAAATATATGATTTGGTTAAAAGACATAACATCTACAGAAAACTAGTAGCACAATTGATATCAGATTAGTTTGATGATACAGGGATGTTTAAGCAGCAGCAGATGCAAGTTTTGATGGAGTTATTCACTGCAAGCCTGCATTTTCTTAATAATTACTTCAATGACATCCAACTTTTGAAGCAGTTTGAACTACTAGGACTGGTGATTCTAAAGATCGAACTTTTTAAATCTTTATTACTATACCTATTCAATTTTGAAAGACAATCTGAATAGATGAAATTAAAAGTAATTGCAATATAGTTTTTATATATTGTATTATTTTGTGACTTTTGGTGATGTAAAATATTTAAAAGCTTCCATCTTTTTCATTTCTTTAAATTTGAGCACTATATTTATCTCATTAATACCATGTTTCACTATAAGTCTTGCTGTAACAGTGTTCTACAGACCAAGGTTCAGTATAAAGTCAGAACTGTTATGAAGATATTGAAACACTAAGTGAATCTCTCAGTAATTTACTCAGTATATCTGCCTATGGCAATAGACCTTCGGATAACCTCTTAGTAGGCTTTGGTGAACCTGATTTACTTTGATAACACAGGAATAAGAAACTGCAGTCCTAGTATTTCAATAAAATAAGCATAAAATTACTTATATTTGAAATATAAATTTTAGGAAAATGACATTCAATTTGAATATTCTGAAGTACATGAAATAATTAAGTCTTTGGGCTCATCTCCTTGTTCTAGTCTCATAAAAAAATACCAGCAGAACTTCTTTGCAAGGACAAAAAAAGAACAGATCTACCTGAATACTTGATAAAAATTCTCAGTTGAGAAACAATAACTTAAGA
>NW_011888798.1:4430681-4432941 GCF_000151845.1 Pteropus vampyrus | reverse complement strand
TATTAACATATAAAACATATTTAATTAATGTATGAATAATTTTGAAGTGTTATTCTATTTTGTTTGGTTGATTATTTTTTTTGAAATTAACAGTGGTCAAAACCATTATTCACAAATTTTACTTCAAATAAATGGCTGAAATAAAAGAAACACATTGTTTTCATGAGTATATCCCCCACAAAAAAGCTGTAATATGTTTTATTGCGCTGATGATATACAAAATCAAAGATGTCAAAATGTGAACAAAAAGAAAATAGCATTTTTAAAAACTTTTAAAATTTAAGAGTATAATTTTCACTATTGGTAATGATTATTTCAGAAAAGTTATAAAACAGTAAACTTCCCATTAGCAAAAGAAAACAAAACAAAAAAACAACCTTCAGGATGCTGTCACTAAAATAACACTATTAGCATCTTCATATTTTTAATGTATTGTTTTTCACATGTTAGAATCATAATGTTACTGCCAATTTGTATCTATTTTTGTTTTTTATTTGATAATCATTAAAGTGATTTCTTGCTTCAGCACATGTTAAGTAAACTAAGTAGCTTACTTGTTGAATGGTTTCCTTTCCTTGATAGCTTTTTGGTTAAATTGTAATGAGTAATTCCTTCAATTTGACTCTGTGCAATGCATTTGCAGTTTCACAAAATCAATATTATTGGACATCTGAGACCAATTTTTCTTTTGACAAATTAAAACATTAACAGTAATAAAATGTCTTTTAAAACCCAGTGCTGAGCCCATTCTACCATAGGCTTCATAAGCTCAGTTTAGTTCCTAAAATGCTTTGGCTCTCTCCAGAGTCAACTCCCTTGACAGTTTTACATAGAGAGATAGAAACATTGATGTGACACTCTGCCAGAAGATATGAATCTGAACTTTTCTCATAGTTTTGCCAGTCACTGTTAGGTATTTTGTATTTAATTTCTCATCTCTTCTGATTATTAGGATGCTTAGAACTGTCTCTACACAAAAATTAAAAAAAAAATAAAATAAAAACTACTTTTTGACCCAGTGATTGCATTTCTGGGTATTATCCAAACAAAACCAAAACACTAGTTTGTAATGATCTATGTACCACTATGTTTACAACAGCACTATTCACAATGGCCAAGATATGGAAGCAACCTAAATGACCATCAATAGACAATTAGATAAAGAAGTTATGGTACATGTATACAATGAAATATTACTTAGCCATTAAAAATATGAAATCTTACCATTTGCAACAACATGGATGGACCTAGAGGGTATTATGCTGAGTGAAATAAGTCAAAGATAAATACCATGATTTCACTTTTATGCAGAATCTAAGGAACAAAAGAAACAAACTAAATGAAAACAGACTCACAGATACAGAGAGCAAACTGGTGATTGCTGGAGGGGAGTCAGATGGCTGGATGAAAAAGGTGAAGTACAAATTAGTAGTTACAAAACAGTTGTGGGGATTTAGAGTATAGTATAGGGCACATAGTCAATATCATTGTAATGGTTGTGGATAGTGTCAGATGGATGCTAGGGTAATTGGGGGGATCACTTCATAAATTATATAAATGTCTAACCATTATACTGTATACCTGAAAGTAATATAATAATAGAAAAAAAAAGCTATATATTATCCTCTTACAAAAGAATACATGTGTGAATAACTTCTTGGATTGGATTACAGTTTGCTTTATGTTCCTTGAACCAGTGATTTTGTATTTAGGTCGTGGATACATTTTCTCATCTATGATCTCTGGTTTGATCAGGGATGTCTCAGTAGAGCTGACAGATGATTGGTGCTATTTATGGCACATTTGATTACTATTCAGTCTTATATCTAGGAGATTGGTTTTTTCACCATGTAGAAAAACATTACTATAGAAACACATGAGAACAATTCTTAGGCAATCCAAGTGAGTTGGGTAGAATGAGAAAAAGCCAGATTATTGTACTGGTGGCAACTCTGGCTAATAGTTCTGCCCAATAGTTTCTGTTTCCTTAAGCAATTGAAAACAATCAGAACCTTCAAAATTCAATTTCCATTGAAAAATACTACCTCATTAGTTTTCACTTATAATTTTATCCTTTTTAATCTACATATACTATTTTCTACTAGCACCTTCAAGTAATCAAGCCAATAAAATACAAAACAATTATAGAGCTAAATATAAAGTCATTTTGCATGTCTAATAACATATATTTTACTGGAAGTTAACAAAATGTAGATAGATCACTTTGTGGTGTGTGTGAGAGTGTGTGTGTGTGTGTGTG
>NW_011888798.1:4424017-4430631 GCF_000151845.1 Pteropus vampyrus | reverse complement strand
GTGTGTGTGTGTGTGTGTGTGTGTGTGTGTGTGTGTGTGTGTGTGTGTGTTAGGGTGGCAGGGAGGGATAGCTGAAAGGGACAGAAAACTGTAAATACTGAGTTAAGTAAAATTGCAGAATTTCTTAAAAGAATGTAGGTGTATCGAGGAAAGTGGCCGAACTTGAACAGTCACTTTATCAGTCACTTTGGTCTTTGACTTCTGCTTCTTTTTTCATATTGCTTCATTTGTCCTTGTTTTTCTGTATATAAATCTACCTCCCACTGCCCTGCCTAAAAGGTTGATATCTAAGTTCAAGAGGATAAATGTGTAAAATATACAAAAAGGGGGGAAAAGAAAAAAAATTAATATTCAGGCAGTGTCTATCACAGTTTCCTAAAATAAATGTCATCTTAACTGTGACATCTTACTAAATATTACACTAGAGTTCATTTTTTAAAGAATAAACTTCAGTTTTGACTTTCTAGTTCTGTACATACTTGATGCTCAATTTTTAACTAATGTTCAAGATCTCTTGTGAAATCAAGACTTTATTTATCATCAAGAATTAAAGTACAGCGATAATCCAAAATAAAATGAGACAGATTTAATATAAAAACAATTAATGGGCTGTAACAAATCTAATGCAATTATCAAATGCCATCTAGAACAATTAGAAATATTACTTTGCATTTGGCTGGATCTTATAAAATGACATATGCATTCTGTATAAATTGGACAATCTGGAAATATGTGAAAATTTCAGTATTTCAAATGCTTAATATTTAGTAATACTTAACAATGTTAATATTTTCAGTCCACGAATGTGGAATATTCTATTTAGGTCTTTTTCCACTTTTTCAATAATGTAATGTAGTTTTCAGTGTACAAGTCTTTCAAGTCGTTCAATAAACTTATTCGATAAAATTTTAATAATTTAATGCTTATTTTAATGCTATTGTTTATTTAATTACTTTCTTAATTTTACTTTTAGAATGTTAATTGCCAGTGCATTAGAGATACAACTATTTTTTGTAAACTGATCTTGGGTCCTACAAACTTGCTGAACTCATCTACAAGTTCTAATAGAATTTTTGTAGATTCCTTAGGATATTTTATTCAAGAATACCTCATTTAACTTTGTTTCCCTTTACTTTATTTCTCAGATACTGCATTTTTTACAAATTAAAGGTTTCAGGCTGTCAGCGCCATTTTTCCCAAAGGCTCTAATAATGTATGATTTATTTAAGCTATACATGTTGTTTTTTTAGACTTAATGCTATTGCACACTTAACAAAATACAGTATAGTGTAGACATAACTTTTATACGCACTGAGAAATCAAAAAATTTATGTGATTCTTTTGTTGCAATATATGATTTATTGTGGTAATCTGGAACTGAACTCACAATATCTCCAAGATATTCCTATATATAAAACATCATATCATACACAAATAGATACAGTTTTACTTCTTTTCCAGTAGGGATGCCTTTCATTTTTTTTTTTTATCTCTAATTTACTAGTTATTTAACATAGTACAATGTTATAAAGATAATGTCAAGAGCAGACAACCCTCTTTTTCTTAATTTGAGGATGGACTCATTCAGTCTTACGATATTAAGTCTGTTGTTGGCTGTAGAGTTTTTGTAGTTATCCTTCATCGAATTGATAGTTTCTCTTTACTTCTAGCTTATTGATCGTTTTAATGAAGAAACAGTATTAAATTTTATCAAATGTTTTTTCTTCATCTATTGATACCATATTTTTTCTATTAATATTAAAATTAGTTGATTTTCAAATATTAAACTAATTTTGTATCCTGCAATAACTCTCACTTGATCGTGGCATATAATCATTTTTGTATGTTGCCAGATTTCATTTATTAATACTCTGTTAAGGACTTTTATATCCATATTCATAAAGGATAGTGATCTCTAGCATTCTGTTCTTGTAATATCTTTATCTGATTTTGGAATCAGGGTAATAAAGACCTAATCGAATGAAGTGTGTTCTCTCTTTTTCTAATTTCTGAAACACTTTGTGGATAATTAGTATAAAGTCCTCTTTAAATGTTTGGTAGAATTCACCAGTAAAGCCATTGGTTCTGGGCTTTTCTTTTTGGAAATTTTTAAATTAATAATCAAATAGCTTTAGTGTTACAGGTATATTCAGATGTTCTATTTCTTCTTGAGTAAGTTTTGATAATTTGTGTCTTTCTAAGATTTTATATATTTCAACTAAGTTATATAATTTGTTGGTATATAATTGTTCATAGCATTCCTTTACAATCTTTTTTATTTCTCAGTGTTTGTAGTGATGCTCTTCCACTCCTGATTTTAATAATTTGAGCATTCTCTCTTTTCCCTTGGTCAAATTAAATCTATTAATTTCGATATTTTTCAAACAACCACCTTCTAGTTTTGTTCATTTGCTTAATTGATTTTCTACTATTATATTCATTTTCACAATGAAATGCTAACTTTAGGTTTAGTTTGCTATCCTTTTTCCAGTGTCTTAAGGTAGAAGTGTAAATTATTTATTCAAGATCTTTTTTATTTCTTTATATAGGTGTGTACTACTATAACTTTCTCTCTAGGTACTGCTTTAGCTGCATCCTATAAGTCTGATATTTGTGTTTTTATTTTCATTCATCTCAAACTATGTTCTAGTTTTTCTTGTGATATCTTACTGACTCACTGGTTATTTAAGACTTTAAATTCTACATATTTGCATCTTTTACAAATTTCCTTAAGGTTATTGATTTCTAATTTATTTTCTTTTTATGCAGAGAAGGTACTTTGTATGACTGCAATCCTTTTCAATTTATTGAGACCTGATTTCTGGACCAGCACATATAGTTCATCCTGAATAATCCACGTGTGCTTGAGAAGATTGTGTAATCTGTTGCTGTTAGATGGAGTGCTCTATAGGTATGTGTAGTTGATTAATTGTATTGTTCAGATCATCCATTTCCTTGTTGATCTCTTATTTGTTTTATCTATTTTTGAGAATGGTGTATTGAAGTCTTCAATTATTAGAGTTAAATTGTTTATTTCTCCCTTCTATTCTGTCAAGATTTTTTTTTCAAGATTTTTTTTGGTTAATTTTTAATCTTCAGCATCCTGTCATTCTACTGCTTTCTGGTATCTACTCTTTCTAGTAAGTCAGTTATTATTTGTTGGGCTTTTTAATGTGATGAGTTGTTTTCTTCTCACTGCTTTCAAAATTTTATATTTGGCTTTCAATATTTTGTCTATGTTGTATCGGGATGTGGATCGCTTTGTATTTATCTTACTTGAAAATGTTGAGCTTCATGAACATTTAATGTTTTTCATAAAATTTGGAAAGTTTTCAATATTATGTCTTTGGATTTTGTTTTCGTGGTAGTGGTGTGTGCATATGGGGGAAGGGGTTTTTCTCCTCTCACCTTCTATTACTATGAGTATGTTAGTGCACTCATTGATATCTTACATTTCTCTGAGGTTCTGTTCTTTTTCTTGAATTTTTATCTCTTTTCTTTAGGTTATATAATCTCTCTTGATGTATAAAGGTTGCTGATTGTTTCATCTGCCAGTCAAATCTACTCTTGAACCCATCTAGTGAACATTTGGTTTTTGTATTTTTCAATTCCACATTTTCCATTTGTTCTTTTTAAAAATAATCTCTATTTCTTTATTTGTGATTTCTTTTTTGATGAGACACTATCATTATACCTTTCTTTGATTCTTTAAACATTGTTTTCTTTAGGTCTTTATATATAATTAAAATAGCTTTCTTGAGGACTTTGTCCCTAAGCACACTTCATAGGCAGTTTTATTGACTGATTTTTTTTCCTTTGTGCATGCGTCACAGTTTCTTGTTATTTTGCATGTCTCATAATTTATTTTTTAGTTGAAAACCGGACATTTTTGGTATTATACAAATTCTGCATACTAATCCCAACTGTTCTGGTGGGGAGTTGTTAGTGTTATTGTTTTCTTCTTTGTTTGTTTGTTTAGTGTTGGCCGAACTAATCCTGCAAAGTCTATTCCTGCAATGTATAACCTCTGATATCCCCACTCAGATTCTCTCCCCTTAATTTTTTTTCAGAGTGTTTGGATATTTAGGAGTCACCCCTGGGTCAGCACAAGCTACTTATTGGTCAAAGGTAGTGCTTTGGCCTGCTTTGTCAATAAAATTTTTATACTTCATCCTTGAATATCAGCTTACAGTTGCTATTACATGTCAGGGAGTGTTTTCCTCTCCATTCAGCCAGGGTCTAGTATCTTGGGGGTTCTCTCTTTGAGCACTCCTGAGAATATGCAACTTTGAGTATGCACACTATTTTATGCACTGCCAAGAATGACTGATTTTACTTTTAAGCCTGACATCCTAGGAATCTCCTCTGAGTCTGAGTAGCTCATTGTTTCATCAATGTTTGGCTGGATGTTGTGTTTAAGCCCCTTGTGGCAACAAAGCATCAATCCTGTATTGATGGGTCTGTGTGTGGCTTTGGTAATGCTTTCGAGTTTTAATCTGATTGCTAATGAGTGCTGACTAATATATATGAACAACCTTCCAAACCCCCAGAGTTGACTGTTATGACAGGAGAGCTCTTCATGCAATCTACTAACCTGGCTTTCTCTATTAAATTTCTAGCTGTTCTACTGTTTTACTTGATTATAGAGCTATGAGCTTCTTATATGCTCTCTATCAATATCTCTATTGTTCTATTTCTTTGTGATGAGAACAATCTATTAACTTTATCTATGAGCTTGTTTTTGTTTTTAATTCCACATATGAGTAATATCACACAGTATTTGTCTTTATCTGACTTACTTCACTTTGCCTAATGCCCTCAAGGTCCATCTATGTTGGGGCAAATGTCAAGATTTCATGCCTTTTCATGGCTGAATATTATTCTATTACAGCTATATATATATCACATTTTCTTTATCAATTCATCCATCGATGGACATTTAAGTTATTTTCATATCTTGGCTGTTACAATCCATTGTTCTTGATAAATTCTTCAGACATGGATTTCTCCTCACTCTGTTCCAAATAAAGTCACGCCCCTCCAGTATTGCTGCAGACCTTTTCAACCTATGACACATCTTTTCCCTTAGGCAGAACTCCCCACACCACTGCATTGATGCTGGGGGTACAGGCTTCATTTTAACTGAGTGTCATCTTCACTTTATGAATGGGTACAGAAGACAAGGTGGTTAGCATACCCTGGTCATCTTGGTTTGTCTCTCTCAGTGGTACTTTCACCCTATGAATAAGTGGGGCAAGGAGAACAGGCCTCCAATATTCTTGGTCTGCTGTGCCTAGAGTAGAACTTTTGTGCTATCAGTAAGAGCTATGGGGGGAAAAAATGAAGCACTTGTCCTCTTGGCCACATCTGTCAGAAATAGAGTTTCTGAAACATAGGCTGGGTGGAATGAAAAACACTGGCAGCCTGTGCCCCACTGGAAGATATAAGAAGGGAAGTCCCATATTTTCGACTGCTCTTGCCCATATTATAGATTCCATAACATAGAGCTGAGGGGTTAGGAAGGATGGTGGTAAGAAATGCCACAGCTGTTGCTCCTCCTCCTCTTCCTTCTCCTCTTCATATGGCAATTTTATTTTATTTTTTTAATTTTATTTATTTATTTGCGTGTGTGTGACATTGGTTAATGAAATCCAATAAAAAATGCCACAGCTTCTTTCTGTTATTTCAGAGACTAAGTACATTTTCTCGAATGAGTATTTTTTCATTTGCTAAATGCTCTTAGGACAATTTCCAGAGAATTTTGAAGACTAAATTTAAAAAATAAATAAATGTTCACACCAGTTAAATTACTGCTTTCTTGGGGAGAAGGTCTGCCAAATTTCTTCCAGAAGTATTTCTTTGCCTATGTATTGTTTGTTTGTTTTCTTTTTAATCTACTGCAATTTTATTTTGTTATTTGATTTGAATTCTGAACCAACTTTGAAAATTAATAACAGCTATTAATATTGTATGCAATATGTTTCTAATTAGATTCTGGCAGATAAATGGTTCAGCTTTTTTAAGGAACAGTTGGGGTGATAAAAAAAAAAAGGAAACCACTTCTATTGACAGCATTCATATTGGGTAATTGACATTAGTAACTAAAGCTACACACATAGTTCTTATCAGAACATGGCATCTGTCTCTTCAGACAAAAAAGCACCTTTGGATGAGGGTAAAATAGTGCGCTGCATCACTGGGTTTCTCATCTTGGCAGTTGTATAAATCTAATTATGAGATATATGCAGCAGTTGCTAATTCTCATTAATGAAAATGGATGCATCAATGACCTCCATTTTACTAAGTCTAAATAAACTAATACTCTATCTTCAGAGCACACCCAAGCTATTTAAAATTTCTACCCTGGCTAAACATAAGAACAGTGAATTATCATAAATCAAAGTTCACTGATGTATATATGACAATGGAAGCAAATTATTAATGTATAAATATTCTCATCCCTCTCCCCCTACCATCTTTTTCTGCAAAAGAAAGCTTGTAAAAGGCTCTCTCAGGGAGGTTGTATTTTAGAATTAGGAGGAACTGTTGGACTGGTGGGCAAAAGACCAGTATCTAGAGAAGCGAAAGAAGTTTTGAGTGGAATTTTTAAGAGA
>NW_011888798.1:4419332-4423967 GCF_000151845.1 Pteropus vampyrus | reverse complement strand
ATAAATCTAATTATGAGATATATGCAGCAGTTGCTAATTCTCATTAATGAAAATGGATGCATCAATGACCTCCATTTTACTAAGTCTAAATAAACTAATACTCTATCTTCAGAGCACACCCAAGCTATTTAAAATTTCTACCCTGGCTAAACATAAGAACAGTGAATTATCATAAATCAAAGTTCACTGATGTATATATGACAATGGAAGCAAATTATTAATGTATAAATATTCTCATCCCTCTCCCCCTACCATCTTTTTCTGCAAAAGAAAGCTTGTAAAAGGCTCTCTCAGGGAGGTTGTATTTTAGAATTAGGAGGAACTGTTGGACTGGTGGGCAAAAGACCAGTATCTAGAGAAGCGAAAGAAGTTTTGAGTGGAATTTTTAAGAGATTGGCAAAGGATCATTTGCTTAAATGGAAGAAAGAGAATGAAGAGAGAAGAGAGAAGTTTAAGGTGTTTCTATGGTTCAAAAATCTCTCTCATGGTACATAACAACTATCTGTAAATACTATATGTAAATAACTTAAATTATTTTGAAATTACTCTTTGGCCACCAGAGTATATTTATTTAACCATAATTTTATTCTTATTCTGCATCATTTTAGTCACTACTTTCAAAAGATTTCCAAATATAAAAATTTAGTGCAATTTTTTTATTAATAACGAGCTTAATTTTTAAAATTATATTCTAGAGAAACATCTTAAATCTACAGTAATTTTCAGAGTACACTGGTGTTGAAAATTGTCATGAAAAACAAAATCAGCATCGTCTTCTCAGCAACTTAATTCAGTGTATGCTGTTTTTATAATCACGGAGTACTCAAGTAAAAGTGGGGAACAGAATATGCCCCATGCTAGGCCTATTCCAAGCACATTCAAAATCCTGAAAAATTTCTTCACAAATTTTGATATGCAAACTACTGGAACTAAGACATAGCCAATTGACTACTTATTTACATTAAATGTACTTAATAAATTTGCAATTAAAAGGTAAGTAATTATTTTCATATTATATTCTCTGACTTTTATATAGCATGCATAAAATTCTCACCATAGGGATTCTGTGTGGCAGGATGCATTAATTGTATAATATTTGGAAAAGTATATAAATTAAACTATTTCTCATGGCATATAGATAATACATCTCTAAATTAACATTTAAATGCAGATTTTTAATCTTGAGGTAGGCAACTTCTTTTTCTGTACATAGACTGTGGAAGGTTTGAATATATCAGGATATTTGATGCTTTAGGTCAAACCTGGAGTCCCTTCATCTATGTTTCTACAATATCTTTTGTCTATCTGTTTCACTACAGTGTACTTTATGTGCATGTGTATGTGTGTGTCTATGTCTGTGCATATGTATTTGAAACATAATCAGCACCCAGTATGCATTGAAGTGAATAAATAAATAAATGAATAAATAGTTGAAAATTCGAAGACTGTGTCCTATTTACCTCCAGGTCCAGTTGGTATATATGCATTTGTTTATTTCTAATTATACAAATACCTGCCACTTGTTAGAATGACTTCCATGCCTTCTACTTTCTTCAAACTTTCTGTTGGAGTATTCCTGGAGGATAGCCACGAGTGAGGGAAGAGCAACTGAAAGGGGAGTAAGAGACACATCTCATATAGGAGGCAGCTTCAATATTTAGTTCAGCATAAGAATTTGGGGTTTAACCAGGAACGCCAAAAACTCAGAAATAAGAGAAAGATCTATTGTGGGCTGAGAACCAGAAGAAGCAGCCAGATCACGATGAGAAGTCAGCATTGCACATATAAGCAGAAGAGTTAAACTGAGCTGAGAAAAAAAAAAAAAAAAAGGCTTGTAAGAGTAAAAGGAAGTAAAATTGGTCTTAGGAAGCAATCAAAATCGAGAGCTAAGATTCTACTTACACAGACAAGCAAAGGGCCTAGTCAAAAACTTTCAGACATGTATTTCCTCTTAGAGAGACCATATATTTTTAAGATGAAAGATAGGATTTAATGAGGCCTTCCTGAAGTTGTACTAATACTAATAGTATTTCAATCTTTTATGTTGAAATGTATTAACACAACAGTAGTTTTAGAATATTTGGAAGCATGGAATTTAGAATTTCAACCAATTATATGTAATCTTTATAAAATTCTACAAACTTTAAAAACTAACCCAAACAGCAAAACAATCTAATTTTATAATGTTATAAATTTGGATTTCTGCTCAAGATGGCAGAGTAAGTAAATGCTGTGTTTGCTTCCTCTCACAACTACAACAAAATTACAACTAAACTGCAGAAAAACCATCGTTAAAAATCACTTGAAGTCTAGTTGAGCAGAAGACCTGCAAACATACAGAAGAAACCATTTTGAGATTGGTAGGAGGGGCAGACATGTGGAATGGGCTGGTCCCATACCTGCATGCCACGGTTGAAAATTGGGAGCAATATCTTGGCTCTGAAGGTCCACTTGGAGGATCTAGGGGCCCCAGTCCCATCTTTCACTCCCTAGCCTGGAAGAGAAATCCTCACAAAATCTGGATGTGAAAACACGCAGAGATTGTGGCTGGGTGTGGTGGAGGGCTGCAGAGCTCCTGGGTGTTCTTCTTAGAGGTGCCACCTGGAAACTTACTAACTGACACACTCTGAGCTTTAGTTCTGGGTGTGCCAGGGACATATGGGGAGGAATTGAATTGTCTGGCTTCAGGGAAAGGGCTGGAGGGGTAGCTTTTTCTCAAATAGAAGTGCTGACAGAGGCCATTTTTCTTTTGTTGGGCCCACCCCCAACTTTGCTGGCAGAAGCAGGAATCTGCCATTTCTGAGTCTACATCAACCTGGCTAATACTATTTGCCCCACCCTCGTGATTCCCTGAGACTCTGCCCCACGCAACTTGCAGGTCCACCAAAGCCTCTGCCTGTGGCTTTTCCATACAAACAGCCTGTCTTAGCTCATGCCATGGACTTTTCTAAAGTCTCTCAAAGGTTTACGAAATCCAAACAAGAAGCTTCTAGCTTTGGTGTGCCTCATATCTATTGCTGAGCAGTCCCAATCCCAGAATTAGTAGTAGCTGATCTTGGGTTGCAGCTTAGACTCTCCCAGGCACCTTCAAGCCCAGCACAAATTGTAATCTTATGCTGTTTTTATAGTCACAGAGTATTCATGTAAAAGCGAGGAACAGAATATGCCTCATGACAGGATGATTCCAAGCACATTCAAAATCCTGCAGAATCTGCGGATTACTTTGTAGCTCATACTGAGTGTCCCTGGGCAGGGCACAAGAAGAATTTGACCTTGGCCTGCAATGGAGCCACTCCCAAGAGGGCTCAGAATGATCACACTTTGTGGCCAGCTTCAGACTACACCAGAGCACCACCCAAATACCATACAAAAGACACACCCAAAGGGCAGACTGAGCAGGCACCAGAGCTCTGATAAAGTGAATCCAGTTCTGTAGGGTCAGCTGCTGCATAACAACTCCTCTTGTGTAGTCACCAGCTAGTTTTCAAAACCAATCATTCCAGAGGTCATTCCATCCCATTGACATGTCAATAGCAATCAAGACTCAACTACAACAAGATAGCACACACAACCCACAGAAGGGACACACCTGGAGCATCTGGCTCAGATGACCAGAGAGAGTGTGCTGCTGGGCCCCACAAGAAAACTATATAAGGTCACTCTAAGACCAGGAGACATAGTAACCCTACATAGAAACAAACACAGGGAGGTAGCCAAAATGGGGAGACAAACAAACATGTTATACATGAAAGAACAGAACAAAGCTCCAGAAAAAGAATTCAACAAAATGGAGACAAGCAATCTACCAAATGCAGACTTCAAAACACTGGTTATAAGGATGCTCAATGAACTTAGGGGAAGAATATAGGAACTCAGTGAGAACTTTAACAAAGAGATAGAAAACATAAAAATAGAAATAAAAAAAACATAAAAAAGAACTAGTCAGAAATGAAGACTGCAATAAGTGAAATGAAGAATGTCTTAGGAGGAATTAATAGTAGATTAGATAAAGTGGAGGATCAAATCAGCAATTTAGAAAATAAGGTAGCAGAAAACACACAATTAGAACAGTGACAGGAAAAAATAATTTAAAAATATGAGGATAGTTTAAGGGGCCTAATGAACAACATTAAGCATGTCACTATACACATCATGTGAGTACCAGAAGAAGAGAGAGGGCAATAAATTGAATTTCTATTTGAGGAAATAATGATGGAAAACTCCCTAACCTGGTGAATGAAATAGACATACAAGCCCAGGAAGAGAAGAAAGTCCCAAACAAGATGAACTCAAAAAATCCCACACCAAGACACCTTATTATTAAAATGCCAAAAGTTAAAGACAAAGAATCTCATAAGCAGCAAGAAAAAAAGCAATTAGTTACCTACAAGGGAGTTCCCATAAGACTGTCAGTTGATTTTTCAACAAAAACTTTGCAGGCCAGAAGGGATTGGTATGAAATATTCAAAGTGATGAAAAGCAAGGTCCTACAACTAAAATTACTCTACCTAGCAAAGCTATCATTTAGAATCAAAAGACAGATAAAGAACTTCCAGACAAGAAAAAGCAAAAAGAATTTACTAGCACTAAACCAGTATTACAAGACATGTTAGAAGGACTTTTTTAAGAAAAAAA
>NW_011888798.1:4416898-4419282 GCF_000151845.1 Pteropus vampyrus | reverse complement strand
AAGGGACACACCTGGAGCATCTGGCTCAGATGACCAGAGAGAGTGTGCTGCTGGGCCCCACAAGAAAACTATATAAGGTCACTCTAAGACCAGGAGACATAGTAACCCTACATAGAAACAAACACAGGGAGGTAGCCAAAATGGGGAGACAAACAAACATGTTATACATGAAAGAACAGAACAAAGCTCCAGAAAAAGAATTCAACAAAATGGAGACAAGCAATCTACCAAATGCAGACTTCAAAACACTGGTTATAAGGATGCTCAATGAACTTAGGGGAAGAATATAGGAACTCAGTGAGAACTTTAACAAAGAGATAGAAAACATAAAAATAGAAATAAAAAAAAAAAACATAAAAAAGAACTAGTCAGAAATGAAGACTGCAATAAGTGAAATGAAGAATGTCTTAGGAGGAATTAATAGTAGATTAGATAAAGTGGAGGATCAAATCAGCAATTTAGAAAATAAGGTAGCAGAAAACACACAATTAGAACAGTGACAGGAAAAAATAATTTAAAAATATGAGGATAGTTTAAGGGGCCTAATGAACAACATTAAGCATGTCACTATACACATCATGTGAGTACCAGAAGAAGAGAGAGGGCAATAAATTGAATTTCTATTTGAGGAAATAATGATGGAAAACTCCCTAACCTGGTGAATGAAATAGACATACAAGCCCAGGAAGAGAAGAAAGTCCCAAACAAGATGAACTCAAAAAATCCCACACCAAGACACCTTATTATTAAAATGCCAAAAGTTAAAGACAAAGAATCTCATAAGCAGCAAGAAAAAAAGCAATTAGTTACCTACAAGGGAGTTCCCATAAGACTGTCAGTTGATTTTTCAACAAAAACTTTGCAGGCCAGAAGGGATTGGTATGAAATATTCAAAGTGATGAAAAGCAAGGTCCTACAACTAAAATTACTCTACCTAGCAAAGCTATCATTTAGAATCAAAAGACAGATAAAGAACTTCCAGACAAGAAAAAGCAAAAAGAATTTACTAGCACTAAACCAGTATTACAAGACATGTTAGAAGGACTTTTTTAAGAAAAAAAAAAGATCAAAAATATGAATAATAAAATGGTAATAACTACATATTTATCAACAATTACTTTAGAGGTAAATAGATTAAATGTTCCAATCAAAAAATGGGATAGCTGAATAAATAGGAAAACAAGGCCCTTACATATGCTGCGTACAAGAGACTCACTTCAGATTGAAAATAAAGAGATAGAAAAAGATATTTCATGAAAATGGAAATGAACTAAAAAAAAAAAAAAGAGCTAGGTTAGCAATACTTGCACCAGACAAAATAAACTTTAAAACAAAAGCTATGAGAAGAAACACAGAAGGACCTAGGAATCCCACTTCTAGGCATTTATCCAAAGAAACCCAAAACACTACTTTGAAAGGATGTATGAATCCATATGTTCATTGCACTATTATTTACGATAGTCAAAATATGCAGCCAAACGTGGTGTCAATATACAATAGAACAGTACTCAGCCATTAGAAAAAAAGAAATCTTGCCATCTGCAACAGCATGAATGATACTAGAGAGTACTGTGCTGAGTGGGGTAAGTCAGACTGAGAAAGATAAATGCCATATGATTTCACTTACATGTGGAATATAAAGAACAAAATAAACAAACAAAACTGAAACAAACTCATAGATACAGAGAACATTGTGATTGTTACCAGGGGCTGGGTGAAAGGGTGGAAGGGATTAAGAGTACAAATTGGTAGTTACAAAATAGTCATGAGGATGTAAAGTATAAAATAAGGAATATAGTCAATAATATTATAATAACTATGCATAGGGTCAGATGGATACTAGATTTATTGTGGCGATCACTTTGTAAATTATATAAATGTCTACTCACTATCTTGCATACCTGAAACTAATATAATATTTCACACAAAATGTAATTGAAAATAAAAATTATCAAAAAAATGTTATGAGTTTTAATTGTTTTACATCAAGGAAAAAAATGGATTTCTTCTTACATTGGCTTCCCTATATTTGGCTGTGAAACAATTTATTAAGTGAACTGAAGTGGAGTGACAGTACATGCAGACATTAAATTTAAAAAGTACATGTGTGTTTTTTTTTTTTTTTCTTTATCAGTTTTCTTGCAGTGTTTACTAAAGATAAAAAGAAGGAAGTTTCAGGCCCATTTGATTCTGAAGTAAAGTTAATTTTTCTCTAAAACTCTGGCAGATATCTTTTATGGTTTCCTTTTAGAACCAGAAGCAATAACTATAATATAATCAAAGAAAATTAGTAACTTTTAAAAAATAACCAATTTACAATAATTTTATTTATAATTACATTTAATGACATAAAAGCACAGCTATTGTTCTGTGTAATTATACAT
>NW_011888798.1:4413062-4415493 GCF_000151845.1 Pteropus vampyrus | reverse complement strand
GCATTATTCATTGCATAATGTTTACCAGCCCCCTACAACAAAAAAGTTATCTGGCCAAAATATTAATAGTGCAAAATTGAGAAGTCTTGGATTATAGAAACATCTGTTTGTCACTATTGGCTTTCTATCTGATCCCTAGAGAACCTCAGATAACTTGGAAGTACATTAAAACCTCAAATACCAGGAGCCCAACTAATCAGAGTTCTAATTTTACTTAAACAAACAAACAAACAAAAAGAATCTGCTTTATTATTTAAAAGAACAAGACAAATGAATTTTGAAAAAGCTCACTTGGCAATCTTGGTTTAAAAAGTGGTCCAATGACTAACCATTCTTAGCCTTCACACATCATACATCTGCAATATTCTATAATGGGAACTGATGTATAGAATAAGTAACCTGGGACACTTCAAGAGAATCAGCAAAGAAGGATGAATCACTTTTAGCAGTGTAATCTAATTATGAAAACAGAACCATTGAACATCACAGTCTAGAAAGATTTTCAATAATGCAAGTTAAAACAGAAGAGATTTTTTCAGGTAACAGCATGTTAACCAGAGAAATCAATTTGTCAGAGCATCCAATTCCAGTTAATCAAGGTTTTCAATTAGTTTCTATGACTTTTAATCCATAAATGTTATCTCAGCATAAATAAAAATGATAGTTTCAAAAGAGCTCTTAAACATCATTCAGGAGCAATGCACATGAGAGTCTATGCAAATTTTGAAAATCTTTAGAAAAAGACATTGTAAATTTTTTATTGTTGTTGGTGTTTCTAATAACTTTTATTAAAAGAGTGAAAATGCTTTTCCTTTTCTATTTCCAAATTATACACTTTATAAAATAACATCTGAAAGCAGATTGCAGCATTCTATAATATGATGCTTTAAATAAAAGTATATGTGAAAAAGTTAATATTTTATAAATATACAAAAAGTTAAGAAAAATATGTGAAAATAAAATTAACGTTTTTCATATATTTTACTTTTTTCAAATGATTTATTTTCATAGCAAAATGGATAAAATAAATACTGAAAATTCATGTGAAGAACAATGGAAAAGTATACTACCATTTTATAAAATTCTATATGTATATCCTTCATGCATTTTTTAAGAAGCTTTAATCTTCATTGTTTGGAAAAAAACAAAAAACAAAAAAACAAAAACAAAAAAAACCTTTTAGGCCTTTTAAGCTGTTCTGAATGTTGAAAGGTATCCAATTTACCAAACAAGGCTGCTAAACTTTCCTTATGGCAATATGCTTACTGAAGAACCTTTGTTAATGAAAATTTGTGGCTTTAAATAACATATCGCAGGTAACATTTACATGGTAATTAACAAAACTATGGGAAATCTTTCTTTCCTTAATTTTAACAGCTATTATCTTTTTTTTTTGTTGTTCTCTGTTAAGCCAAGTAATATATTACTTGGCAAGATATTCTCTTTTTTTCCAGATGGGAAGATAAACAAAAATGTATTAAAACTAATCTACTCTATAAGTTGTGCATTTCTGTTCATTATTACATGAAGTCCACCATTGCACAGAACATCTATGACATTTTCCAGCATGTAAGTTTAATTACAATGTTATGACTATTGAAATTGGCATTTGGGAGACTGCATGCAAATGTGAATAATTTTGAGAGTATGGAAATTTATTTAAATAGTTTACTGTAAGAGAAACATTTCTTTGAAATTGGTGTCTGATGAAGCCCAAGAGAATCTCTCATTTTTGTACCTCTGATTCATTGGCATCTGGTTTCTACTTTTTCTCTAGTCTCTTCCTAACTCTGCTTTGTCCTCTCTATTTTGTTCCCATAGTACTGGCTAGAGGGATCAGAATGAGCATTGATCTCTTTGACCAATATATATGAAAAAGAAAAAAACTATTCAAGAGAGGAAAGGAGTTAATTTAAGCAACTAGACTTGTACTTATTCTGAAATATCAAACATACAGAATAATGTTTGAGAGAAGGAGTTAATTTAAGTAACTAGACCTGCACTTATTCTGAAATATCAAAAATACAGAATAATGGATGGTCAAAACATGTACTTTTTTTCATGTTAAATAGAATAATAATAACTTGCTATGAATATACAGACAGATGTACACTGTTTTACTGTAGATGTTGTGATAGTTTTCTTAATTTAAACTAGGGTTTCTCGACTACACTATTGACGTTTGGGACCAGATAATTCTTTCTTGGCAGGGATTGTCTTATACATTGTGGGATGTTTAGCAGCATCCCTAGTCTCTATCCATCACATGTCAATTTTATCCTCCCAGATAAGACAACCAAAAATGTCTCCAGACATTGCCAAATATTTTCTGGTTGGAAAAATCATGAAGCTGAGAACCACTGATTTAAAAAGCTATATCTAAATAAAAATACACTTATTTTTATAAGCAGAGAAAGAGAATGAGAAAAAG
>NW_011888798.1:4410819-4413012 GCF_000151845.1 Pteropus vampyrus | reverse complement strand
AGAATAATAATAACTTGCTATGAATATACAGACAGATGTACACTGTTTTACTGTAGATGTTGTGATAGTTTTCTTAATTTAAACTAGGGTTTCTCAACTACACTATTGACATTTGGGACCAGATAATTCTTTCTTGGCAGGGATTGTCTTATACATTGTGGGATGTTTAGCAGCATCCCTAGTCTCTATCCATTACATGTCAATTTTATCCTCCCAGATAAGACAACCAAAAATGTCTCCAGACATTGCCAAATATTTTCTGGTTGGCAAAATCATGAAGCTGAGAACCACTGATTTAAAAAGCTATATCTAAATAAAAATACACTTATTTTTATAAGCAGAGAAAGAGAATGAGAAAAAGAAAGGAAAGGAGAAAAGGAGAGAACAGGAGGAAAAAAATCTTACCTCTGGTACATTGTACATTTTCTGTCTGCTGCTTTCATTTTTATCAGTTCTTCCCTAACACACATTTAATTTGTTCAGATAGCCAAGAAGTTAATTGTGAATTAGAATACTGATTCTAGAGTCTAGTTAAAGATTAAATTACAGCTGCAGCACATGCCACCTTTGAAACTCTTTGATTTGGGGAAAGATATTTAACCATCTAATCCTTACTTTTCTCACTTATATGCAAATCATAGTAGCATCAGTACATAGAGTTTCTGTGGTTAAATGCATATAAAGTACTTAGTAAGATGCACAGTAAACTCAAAACTTTTCTTTTATATAGCATCATCAACTTTATCATCACTAATGAATTAGAACTTTATTTTTTTAAATGAAGATTTTATATTTTAAAAATTAAATATGAAGAGTGACATCAGAAGCATGGTGGAGTGACAGAGGTCTCTAGATCTCTTCCCTTGAAACAACAATAAACTGAGCATCTAAAATTCAACAAAAAACACGCAACCTGTACACAAGTATGTCTGAGTGAGAAATCTGTGAATAAGACCTACCACAATTCAGAAACTCGGGAGTCTGGCGTTAGACTGGGAGAAACAAAAAAAGCTGCCTTTAGCAGTCAGAGCTCCCTGTAGGAGGAGGGGGAGGGGAGAAGATACTGTGGGTTCCCTGAACTGCCATACCTGAGAGACCTGTGAGCTCCAAGCAGTGGAAATGCCCAGGGATCAGGGCAGAAAGCAGAAGTGGGAATGGCAAAGAAACGACAGTTGATTATTACCAGTTGCGGTTGCAAAATGCAAGGCTGAGCTGCAGCCTCCATCCTTCGACCCAGAGAAAACTTCTCTCATTTCTTTCAAGAATGAACACTGCAGACCCTCAGGAGAATCTGAGCAAATTTCACTACCACTGACAGGGACTAAGACTGAGGGTAGCAAATGTGATTGAATATTTATTAAGACTTTATATAAAGCAAGGGTTCAAGAGGCTTATACACCACCTACTGGAAACCAAAAGGAAAACAACTTCTTAGCAACAGGCTAAGTAAATAATCACCCCAAAATCACAAATACCTGGAGATTAAATAACATGCTACTGAAGAATAACTGGGTCAGAAAAGAAATAGAGATCAAGAAATGTGTAAAAAAAAAAAAAAGATAATGATAGTACAACATATCAAAACTTTTGGAACACAGAAAAGCCTATAAGAAGAAAGTTAATAACATTACAGGCCTACCTCAAAAAACAAGAAAAAGTCCAAATAACTGAACTGGACTGAACTCACCAATAAAAAGTCACAGAGCTGCAGATTGGATCAAAAAACAAAACCCAACCTTATGCTGCCTCCAGTAGACACAATCTAAAGACAAATTTCAAAGGCAAATATAGACTCAAAGTGAAAGGGTGGAAAATGATATTTCAAGCAAATGTCATTCAGAGAAAAATGGGAGCAGCTGTACTAATATCAGACGAAATAGACTTCAAAATAAAAAAAAAAAAGGTAAAGAAAGATTGTGAGGGACACTTCATTATGATAAAGGGAATCATGCACCAAGAAGACATAACACTTAATATCTATGCTCTCAATCAGGGAGTCTCAAAATATACAAAGCAATTACTAACAGAACTAAAGGGAGAAACAGACCAAAACACTATCATAATAGGGACCTAAATACCCCACTGTCAGATATGGACAGATTATCCAATCATAAAATCAATAAGGAAATAACATCCTTAAATAACACATTACACCAACTGGACATAATTGACACTTACAGAGCCTTTTATCCC
>NW_011888798.1:4409701-4410769 GCF_000151845.1 Pteropus vampyrus | reverse complement strand
GATTATCCAATCATAAAATCAATAAGGAAATAACATCCTTAAATAACACATTACACCAACTGGACATAATTGACACTTACAGAGCCTTTTATCCCCAAACAGCTGCTTATACATTCTTCTCTAGTTCACATGGAACATTCTCAAAGATTGACCACATACTGGAACACAGAGATAGCTTCACAAAATATAAGAGGGTTGAAATCCTACCAACCATATTCTCTGATCATAATGCTTTGAAACTAGCTATCAACTGTAAAAAAAAAAAAGCAGGAAAAATCACAAATACCTGGAGATTAAATAACATGCTACTGAAGAATAACTGGGTCAGAAAAGAAATAGAGATCAAGAAATGTGTAAAAAAAAAAAAAAAGATAATGATAGTACAACATATCAAAACTTTTGGAACACAGAAAAGCCTATAAGAAGAAAGTTAATAACATTATAGGCCTACCTCAAAAAACAAGAAAAAGTCCAAATAACCTAATGCTTCATCTTAAAAAGAAAAGAAGAAAACTAAAAAAAAAAGAAGAAATGAAGCCTAAAATAAGCAGAAGGAAAGAAATAATCTAAATTAGAACAGAATTAAATGGAATTGAAAACAAAACAAAACGAACAAACAATAGAAAAAATAATGTAAAAAAGAGCTGGTTCTTTGAGAAGGTTAATAAAATTGACAAACCCCAGGCTAGACTCACTAAAGAAAAAAGAGAAAGGATAAAAATAAGCAAAATCGAGGATGAAAAAGGAGAAATTATGACAGACACTGCAGAAATACAAAGGATCAATGAGAATACTATGAAAAAGTATATTAGACCATATTTAACAAACTAGAAGAAATGAACAAGTACTTAGAAAAATTCAACTTTCCTAGACTAAATCAAGAACTGGAAAATCTAAATAGACTTATTAGCAGTATGGAAATTGAAACAATCATCAAAAACCTACTAAAAAGTAAAAGTCCAAGACCAGATGGCTTCACCAGTGAATTCTGCCAAACATTCAAAGATTTAATATCTATTCTATTCAAACTCTTTCAAAAAATCAAAGGGGAGGCAACACTTCGCAACT
>NW_011888798.1:4402713-4409651 GCF_000151845.1 Pteropus vampyrus | reverse complement strand
CTTCACCAGTGAATTCTGCCAAACATTCAAAGATTTAATATCTATTCTATTCAAACTCTTTCAAAAAATCAAAGGGGAGGCAACACTTCGCAACTTATTTTTATGAGGCCAGTATTACCCTGATACCAAAACCTGGTAAAGATAACACAGAAAAAGAAAACTACAGACCAATATCTCTCATGAACACAGATGCAAAAATCCTAAATCAGAGACTAGCAAACTGATTACAGCAACATATTAAAAAGACTATGCACCATTATCAAGTGAGCTTCAGCCAACATTATACTTAATTATGAAAAACTAAAAACCTTCCTTCTAAGATCAGGAACAAGACAAGGCTGTCCACTATTGCCACTGTTATTCAATATAATATTGGTGGTCCTAGCGAGTGCAACCAGGCAATTGAAAGATATAAAAGGCATCCAAATAGGAAATGAAGAAGTCAAACTGTCACTATTTGTGGATGATATGATTCTCTATATAGAAAACCCTTAACATTCCACAAGAACAATACTAGAAAAAATAAGCAAATAGAGTAATGTTTCTGGATATAAAATCGATGTTCAAAAATCTGTAGTGTTCCTATACACTAATAATGAAGTGTCAGAAAAAAAAGTGAAAATAATAATTCCTTTTGCAATTGCAATATAAAGAATAAAATACCTAGGAATAAATCTAATGAAACATGTGAAGGACCTATATAATGAAAACTATGAGACTCTATTAAAAGAAATTGAAAAAGATACAAAGAAATGGAAAGATATTCCGTGTTCTTAGATTGGAAGAATCAATATAATTAAAATGACCATATTACCTAAAGCATTATACAGATTGAATGCAATTCCCATCAAAATCCTATTGGCATTTTTTAAAGAAATGGAACAAAAAACCATCGGATGTGTATGGAAGCACAAAAGACTCAGAATCACCAAAGCCATCCTCAGAAAAAGAACGAGTCTGGAGGCACCACTCTGCCTGACTTCAAATTATACTACAAAGTGACAATAATCAAATGGCATGGTATTGGTAAAAAAAAACAGACACACAGACCAGTGGAACAAAATCAAGAGTCCAGAAGTAAACACATGTTTATATGAGCAAACAGTTTTTGACAAAGAAGCCAAAAAAACATACAGTGGAGAAAGGAAATCCTCTTCAATAAATGGTGCTTAGAAAACTGGAAAGCCACCTGCAAAAGAATGAAACTAGACTGTTGTCTATCATCACACACCCAAATTAACTCAAAATGGATCAAGGACCTGAATATACGACCTGAAACAATATAGTGCATAGAAACAGAAAATATAGGAACTAAACTCAGGGACCTTTGATTTAAAGAGGATTTTATGAATTTAATCTCAATGGCAAGGGAAATAAAAGCGAAAATAAATGAATGGGACTACATCTGACTAAAAAGTTTCTGCTCAGCAAAAGAAACCATCAACATGGTAAAGACACGATCATCTGAATGGGAAAATATATTTGCAAGCAACACCTTCGATAAGGGCCTAATATCCAAAATATACAAAAAAAACTCATACAACTCAATAACAACAGCAACAACAACAACCAAACAATTCAATTAAAAAAATGAGCAGAGGATTTGAACAGACACTTCTCTCAAGAAGACATATAAATGGCCAGTAAACATGTGAAAAGTTGCTCAACGTTGCTAGCTATTAGGGAAATGAAAATCAAAACCACAATGAGATATCATCTCACACCTGTTAGAATAGCTATAATCAACAGGAGAAGGAATAACAAATGCTAGGGAGGATGTAGAGAAATGAACTCTCATGCCCTGCTGGTGGGACTGCAAATCGGTACAGCCACTATGGAAAACAGTCTAGAGGTTCCTCAAAAAACTAAGAATTGATCTACCATAGGATCTAGCTATCCCTCTACTGGGTATTTACCCCAAAGACTTGAAAACCCATATCTGAAAAGATATTTGCACACCGATGTTCATAGCAGCATTATTCATGGTGGCTAGGACATAGAAGCAACTGAAGTGTCTTACGATAGATGATTGGCTAAAGAAGCTGTGGTACATATATACAATGGAATATTACTCAGACATAAGAAGGGATGAAATACTGCCATTTGTGACAACATGGATAGACCTCGAGATAATCATGCTAAGCAAAATAAGCCAGACAGAAAAGTTGAGAACCACATGATATCAATTATATGTTAGATATAAACCTAAAAACAACAAACAGGACAAGAAAACAGAGACTCATGGACATGGACAATAGATTAGTGGTTACCAGAGTGTGGGAGTGGAGGAGAGAGTGGGGAGATAAATGTGGTAAAGGGGTCAAATATGTGGTGACAGGAAGAAATCTAACTATGGGCGGTGAACACACAATGCAATATATATATATGCTTTACTGTTGAATTGTTCACCTGAAACTTACTGGATTTAATTAACCAATGTCACCATAATAAAAGAAAAAGAAAAAGAAAAAGAAAAAGAAAGAGAGAGAGAGAGAGAGAGAGAGAGAGAGAGAGAGAGAGAGAGAAAGAAAGAAAGAAAGAAAGAAAGAAAGAAAGAAAGAAAGAAAGAAAGAAAGAAAGAAAGAAAGAAAGAGAAAGAAAGAAAGAAAGAAAGAATTAAATGTAATATTAGGAATAACATAAAAATGATTAAATAGTAATGATTTCTAAGTCTTACTAAGAATATATTTTCTTAACTCTAAAAGACCTATAACATGAATTTAGAGTTTTAAGAGTATTCATTCATATAAATAATTCTTCAATTACTTTGAACTGATTTGGTGGGGAAGAGTGAGGTGAACTTTAATGGGGTCTTCTTTTTAAAATACAAATTTCAAGGCTAATATAGACTTTTTTCCTGTAGTATATAATATATTTATTAGCTCTAAGAAATCGGTCTTCAAATTAAAAATTTTAAAGCAGAGACAGTAATAGTCTAAGTTTAAAGTTTTAAAGTATTTATAAACTATTCTATATTAAAATTAATTCTACTAATAAAGATCAGTTTACATTTGCTTTAACTTACCTGCTTACTTGGTTCTCGTAATCCATGTAAATGCATTTTTAAACTAAAATAATCTAAATGCTCTCCATCAAGAATTTTATACTTGTAGAGCATGCCCTGACTGAGTTCATGTTTGAAACATTAACCCATCAGTATTTTCTTTAAAAAAAAAATACAACCTGTAAACTTTAAATTCAAATATTTTGGTTTAATAATATTTAAAGTTTATACTCTTAATGAACCAGTAGCATCATCATATAAACTCAAAAACTTTTTTTAAAGTATTTTTACTCAGAGAAGAGACAGAATATTTAAATTACAAAATAATCCACACTAATAGCTGTAAAGCTAGACAGTTTTATAGATATCAATTAATTCAGAAAATAGATGTTGAACGTGTACTATATATTAATACTCTAGGTACTTTTAGATAATTCATTAACAAAAACAAAACAACAAACCTATGTAATTACACCTGTTGGATGAATTGTCTATTTTATTTTCCACATAGATGACATTATAAGCTACGAAAAAGACTAGTCAAAAGAGGTCTTCTTTTGTATAAAAACATATACTTGAGACTTTCAATTATCTCCTAGTCTTTTATAATATGCTTTATTTAAAGAAAACTTAATTACCCAACCTAAAACTTTTGTCAAAAGAAAATTTTCATCCTGGAGCATTTTGCCAGCATTAGCTTTGAAACTACAACTCAATAAATTCCAAAATCCAAAGTAATCTTAAATAAAATTGTAAAGGTTGCAGGAACACAAAGGAAGACAATGAGCTCAATTTTCTTTAGTGACCCTCTTGGGTAATTTATCTAAGTTAAACTGAAGCATTTACCTTTCATTCATCCCTTCTACAAATATTTATTAAATGCTTCTTTTGTGGTTATTTAAAATAAAAGCCATGGTAAAGACAATGGAGTTTTCTATAACTATCTAACTCATTATCATAATGTAAGGCTATACAAAGTTAAGAAAAAAATTACTTGGAGTATCAGTTAACTGTACAACATCCTACAAAAATTTGAATTAAGAAGGCTTGAAAGAGAAGGTAAGAGTTATAGAGCACCACTGGATACTTCTTTAATTGGAACTGTACTAAGAAAAATATCTACAATTCTAACACAAGCCCAAGAATGAGCACTTTCCAAGTTTTGTTACCAATAAATAGTACTGGGACAACTGGTTTACTTGGATAATTTGTAATACCTGATGGGAGACATTTTTTAAAAAATGGAAGTTCTTGTATTTCTTGGTGATAGAGTACCTTTGGTATTAATTAGTTTATAAGTGCATATATTTATTATTCTATCAACTTGATCGATTCCCTTGATGCTTAATTCTACACCTTTTTTTTTTTTTTTAACTCTAGTGTAAGTGCTCGGTGCATCTTCGTTATCATGAGTTTCTTAAAAAAAACATAGCATCTACTATATAGCAAGCATGGGATCTTGGAATGAGGACAAATCATCTCTAATACTGCCTAGTAAAGAAGTTTTCCAGGTAGCTACAATGTTGTCTGTTATATTTGTTGCTACTCTAGAATATACTTGGTTGCCTGTAGGTATACATCAGTCATCTGGATGATAAAACTAGTCTAATCCTTTGATATATACCAATGAAAACTTGCTCATTCTATGGGGAGGTAATTTTGTACTTTCCTATAACTCCTGGATATAACCATTCTTACCACTTTTGTACTTCCTAAATATTACCACTGAATGAATATATTATTCATGAAAGTCCTATTGTGTATAAGTTCTTCAAAATATCGTAGTATCATGAGACTGAGGTGTGCAGTCAAAAGGATAGAGATTTGGATTTTCTTTACTGTTTTTCTGATTTTATTCACACTATGTCATCAATTTAGAACCTAAAGATTTAACCTAAAGATTTAAAGTATACAGCTTGTCTTTAAATCAAAATATAATTTTGTAAACTACTCATTTAAAAATTACTTGTTTAGAGTGGTCTGGACCTTGTCAGACTCTGCTGCCAAAAATATTCTGCCTTTTAACCATGTACTTTTATTTAAAAAGATATTAATATTAAAGAGTAGAGATTGCAAAGTTTCTCTCATGAATGAGTGAAAGAGATGCTTCTTGCAACAGTAAAACAGTATGTGCTGGCAGGAACTTCCAAACTTTTGTTAAGACCTGCTGCATCCCTGTGCCCACTGTCCTATGGAGATCACTACTGTAGACCAACTTAAATCATTGTGCAAACCAAAGAAAACTTTATCTGCAAGCACTCCTCTACAATATCTTACATTGACATTTACTACTTTAGGTCTAAATTAAATAATGGCTTATTAATATTTAATATAATATTGCTTCAGATTTACCTACATATTATATCCTTGTTAACCATTCTTCTTGCATCTTAAGACTGCTATTTAAGATCATTTGTCTTCCATTTAAAATATAGCCTTTAGAGGAGGGAGTTCAAGATGATATCCTGGATTCTGAACTCAGTTTCTCCAAAGGATACACCAAATCTACACCTACATATGGAAAAATTCTCTCTGAAAAAGACTTAAAAACTAGATGAGCAACATCTCCAAAGCAAAAATAAATGAATAAATAAATAAAAGGACCACATCGAGATGTATAGGACAGCAGAGACACAATTTCTCCTAAAACACCACTCCTTTCATGACAACAATTGGAAGAGATCTAATAAATATGGAGCTTCTCTCTGAGGAGGAATTAGGGTTTATGCCCTACATCAGAAATATCAACCCTTGAGATCTGCACTGGAGAGCTGGCTTTGGAAATGAATGGAGTTTATGTCCAGAAGACCCAAAAGGCAGTGGGAAACAGAAAGTTTGCTCTTAAAGAGCTCAGGCGCAGACTTAGCACAGGACTCAGCACAAAAGTAGCAATTTGAAGATCTGTTGAGACCATACGTGAATATTAATTTGTGAATCTTAAAGTGTCTGGTGGAGGCACAGGGGTCTGCTGAGACTTTCTCTGAGGACAGAGGTGCTGGCACCATTTTAGTGCTCTCACTCAAACTTACTAGTGCTGGTGGGCATCATTTGTGCACTCACTCTAGCTTACTAGCATTGCAGGGATTGCCCCATACCACACACACTCCTACAGCTCTTTTGCAGCTGATTGACTTGCCCCAAACCTGGACTCCCCAGTGGCCCCACTGAAGCTAGAGTGCTTGCTCCATTCCCAGACTTCTCCGTGGTCATGCTTAATGAAAGTGGCAGGAGTTCACAGTCTACACAGGGGCCACCCCTCGATTTCCTGGCTTTCGTGGCCAGGAGGTCTGCATTTGTGTCCCCAAAGGAACCAAAATAATAGGCTATCACAACCGTGGCATAATGCAGACGACAGACTGAAATACATCTCTAGTCTTCCTATGAAAAAGAACTATTTGCTTGTCCTGGAGCTTCAGTCTGATGGGTGGGCTTTATACTCACCATACATCTAGAGGCTACAGAGCAGCTCAGGAAACAGACCAGGGAACACCATCCTTGAATATTTCCTTGGTCCTTCTATAGTTCACCAGTACCTCCCAGAAAGAAACTTATACACTTGTCTGGAGCCCCAATTTATGCAACTGTCACCAAGTGAATACTTCCAAATTGCTTGTCCAGAGTCCAGCAAAAGTTACAACTGTGATGCCACAAGACAGTATATATTTACATACTTTAAAAGCTGCTGCATAAGAGTTTGGTTTCCAATCAGCCTGAAACTAGATGCTAACTGAGGTCCCTCACATTGTAACACTTGAGATAAGACTTGAGACGATCTTAACAATCAGAAATTATTGAGAATAAATCAGGCTTCTTAAACAATCAAAATGGTTCAAGAGACAACCAAAAGATAGAGCAAGGTTGAACAATAAGGTTCATTGCCTAAACAAGGTCAGTCCTTCAAGAATGAGAGTAGTTGCTATTTCACTTAATATAT
>NW_011888798.1:4385025-4402409 GCF_000151845.1 Pteropus vampyrus | reverse complement strand
AAAAAATAAAAAATGAAAATGGCTATAAGGACCTTGGAACAACATCAAGTGGCATAACATTTGAATTATAGGGGTCCTCAGAAGGAAGTGAATAGAGAAAAGGGCAGAAAAATTGTGAAGAAATATGGCTGAAAATTTTCCTGACCTGGGGAAGAAAACAGATATTTAGGTCTAGGAGGCATACAGAGCTTCAAGTAAGGTTAACCTAAAGAAATCCAAACCAAGACACAGTATAATTAAAATATCAAAAGATAAAGATAAGAAAAGAATCTTAAAATCAGCAAGAGGCAACAAAATAATGTTACCTACAAGGAAACTCCCAAAGAATGTTAGCTGATTTTTCAGCAGAAACTATGCAAACCAGAAGTGAGGGGCATAATGTATTCAAAGTGCTGAAAGGAAAAACATTTCCAACCAAGTATACTTTATCCAGCAAGATTATCATTCAGAATGGAGAGATAGAACTATCCAGCCATTCAGAAGCTAAGAAAGTTCATTATCACTAAATGAACAATACAGAAAATATAATGGATTAATTGTTTATAAAGTTAGTATTATGATAGTTAAAAGTCAAAACTAGTGATTTTAATAACTACAAAAATTATATTAGGGATACACAAAATAATAAAATGTAAAATATAATATCAGAATAAAATGTGGATGAGGGAGCAAAATGTAGAGTGTTTAGAATATGTTCAATCTTAAGATACTATCAACTTTAAACATACATATATATATGTATATGTGACATGAAATCCACAAAGCAAGTATCTATATTGTATATAAAAATAAAATGAGAAAGGTCTCTAAATATAACACTAAAGAAAATCATCAAACAAGGAAAGAAACAAGAAGAGGGGATGGGAAACAGAGGAAAATACAAAAACAGCCAGAAAACAATTAACAGAATGGTAATAACTACATACCCATCATAATTACTTTAAATGTAAATGAACTAAATTCTCTAATCAAAAGACAGAATGGCTGAATGGACATCAAACAAAGATTTATCTATATGCTGCCTTTAAGAGACTTACTTCAGATCTAAGGTCACATACAGACTGGGGGTGAAGGGATAGAAAATGATATTCTATGCAAATGGAAAGGAAAAGAAAGCTGGTGGAGCTATACTCTTATCAGTGAAAATAGGCTTTAAAACAAAGACTATAATAAAAGACAAAGAAAAGTATTATATAATGATAAAGGGATCTAATCAACAAGAGAATACAATATTTGTAAATATTTAAGCACCCAACATAGAGCAGCTAAATCTATAAAATAAATATTAACAAACCAAAAGGGAGAAATTGACAGCAACACAGTAATTGTAGGAGACTTAATACTCCACTTACATCAGTGGATATATCATCCAGACAGAAAATCAATAAGGAAATGTCAGCCTTAAATGACACAGATAGATTTAACAGATATATTTAGAACATTCCTCTAAAAGCAGCATAACACACATTCCTCTTAACTGTACAAAGAAGTTCTCCAGAATACATCACATGATAGGACACAAAATAAGTATCAGTAAATTTAAAAAGATCGAAATAATATCAAGTATTTTTTCCAACTACGATAGTATGAAACTAGAAGTTAAATACAAAAAGGAAACTAGAAAAATCACAAATACGTGGAGAGTAAACAACAAGCCATTGAACAATCACTGGCTTAATGAATAAAAAGGAGAAGTTAAAATATACCTTGAGACAAATGAAAATGTAACTACATTTCAAAACTTTAGGATTCAACGAAAGCAGTTCTAAAAGGATGGTCATAGCAATACAGTCCTACCTCGAAAAACAAGAAAAACACAAATAAACAGTCTAATATTACACCTAAAGCAACTAGAAAAAGAACAAATGAAGCCCAAAATTATTTGGAAGAAGAAAAAAATAAAGATCAGAGAAGAAATAAATAAAATAGAGACAAAAAAAATAGAAAAAAAATCAATAAAACTATGAGTTCTTTTAAAGATAAATAAAATTGATGAGCATTTAGCTAGACTCATCACAAAAATGTAGAAAGATCAAATAAATAAAACTAGAAATGAAAGAGAAGTTATAACTGATACCACAGAAACACAAACTATTATGCGAGACTGCTATGAACAATTATGCATCAACAAATAGACAACCTAGAAGAAATGGATAAATTCCTAGAAACATATACTGTTCCAAAACTGAATCGTGAAGAAATAGAAAATCTGAATAAACCAAAGACTAGTATAGAGATTAATCTAAAAATTTCCAACAAACAGAAGTCCAGGACCAGATAGCTTTACTAGTGAATTCTAGCAAACATTCAAAGAAGATTTAATACTTATCCTTCTCTAGCACTTACAAAAACTGAAGAGGAGAGAATGCTTTCGAACTCATTTTACAAGACCAGCATTACCCTGATACTAAAACCAGATAAAGACACCTAAAAAAAAAAGGAAAAAAAAAATGGCAGGTCAATATCTGTGATGAACATAGACATAGAACTCCTCAAAAAAAAAAAAAAAATAGAAAACTAAATTCAACAATACATTATGAGAACTATACACCGTAATCGAGTGAAATTTATTCCAGGGTTGCAAGAATGGTTTGCCATATGCAAATTAGTCAATATGATACATCACATTAAACAAATTAAGGGTAAACGATATATGATAATTTCAGTAGATATAGAAAAGCATTTGACAAAATTCAACATCCATTTATGATAAAATCTCTCAACAAAGTGGTGTAAAGGAAATGTATCACAACATAATAGAGGATATGTGATGAACCCACAGCTAGTATCATACTCAGTAGTAAAAAGCTGAGAGCTTTTCCTCTAAGATCAGAAATAAGGCAAGGATGTCCACTCTCACCACTTTTATTTAACGTACTGTTGGAAGTTCTAGCCATTGCAAGCATGCAGGAAAAAGAAAAAAAGACATCCAAATTGGAAAGAAAGAAGTAAAACTGTCACTATTTGCAGATAGAATATATTTATAAAAAACTCTAATGACTTTGCCAAAAAAAAATGTTAAGACTAATAAATTAATTCAGTAATTTTTCAGGATACAAAACCAATATACAAAATTCTGTTGTGGTTCTATACACTAATAATGAACTATCAGAAAGAGAAATTTAAAAAAATTATTTACAATTACATTGAAAATAAAATATCTAGGAATAAATGTAACCAAGGGGGTAAAATAACTATATACTTATACTATAAGACACTGATGAAAGAAATTTAAGACACACATAAATGAAATATCCATGCTCATGAATTGAAACAATTAATATTATTAAGATGTCCATACTACCCAAAGCTATCTATGGAGTCAGTGCAATCCTTACCAAAATTCTAATGGAAATTTTTCCAGAACTGGAACAAAATAATTCTAAAATATGCATGGAACAACAAAAAATCCCTGAATAGTCATAATGATCATGAGAAAGAAGAACAAAGCTAGAGGTATCACAGTCCCCAACTTTACACTATACTGCAAAGCTATAGTAATCAAAACAGTATAATATTGTCATAAAATCAGACACAGCTGAATGAAACACAATAAAGTGCCCAGACATATAGAGTCAACTAATTTATGACAAAGGAGCCAAGAATATATACTTGGGAAAAGATAGTCTTTTCAATAAATTGTATTGGGAAAACTGAAAAGCCACATGCAAAATAATGAAACTGGAATACTATTTTACACCATACACAATCATCAACTCAAAATGTATTAAACACTTGAATGTAAGACCTGAAACCATAAAACTCCTAGAAGAAAACATAGACAGTAAGTTCCTTTACAATAGTCTTGGTATCAAATTTTTGAATCTGACTGCAAAATCAAAGGCAACAAAAGCAAAATAAATAAGTGGAACTACATCAAACTAAAAGCTTCTGCACAGCAAATGAAATCATCGACAAAATGCAAAGTCATCTATTGAATAGGAGAATATATCTGCAAATCATATATCTGATAAGAGGGTAATATCCAAAATACATATAGAACTCAAACAATTCATAGCAAACAAACAAAGAAAAACAAAACCCCAAAACAAAACAAAAAAATGGAATTTAAAAATGAGAAGAGGATCTGTATAGACATTTTTCCAAAGAAGACATACCGAGGCCTACAGGCACAGGGAAAGATATACAGCATCACTAATTATCAGAGAAATGGAAATCAAAACCACAATGAAATATGATCTTACACCTGTTAGAATGGCTACTATTAATAAGACAAAAAATAACAAGAGTTGGAGAGGATGTGGAGAAAGGGAACTCTGTATACTGTTGGTGGGAATGTACACTGGTGTAGCCACTATAGAAAACGGTATGGCAGTTTTTCTGAAAATTCACAATAAAACTACCATATGATCCACCTATTCCACTTCTAGGTTTTTATACAAGAAAATGGAAATGCTAATTTGAAATGATAGGCCCACCCTTATGTTCATTGCAGCCTCATTTACAATAGCCACGATATGGAAACAATCTAAGTGTCTATCAATGGATGAATGGATAAAGAAGGTGTGGTATATATATACAATGGAATACTACTCAACCATGAAAAGATGAAATATTGCTCTTTGCAACAACATGGTTGCATCTTAAAAGAGTATTTGGCTAAGTGAAATAAGTCAGACAGAGAAATGCAAACCATATGATTAACTTATATGTGGATTCTAAAAAATAAAACAAACAAAACAATACTCATAGATAAAGAGAACAGACTCTTGGTTATCAGAGATCAATGGAGCTAGGCAGTAGGCAAAATGGGTGAAGGGGGTCAATTCTATGGTGTCAGATAGTAACCAGACTGCCTGTGGTGTTCGCTTTGTAGCATATACAAAGACTGTATTATTATGTTGTACAACTAAAACTAATACAATGATATGTACAAATTTTACCACAATAAAAAATAAATAAATACAAATAAATAAAATACAGCCTTTATACTTTTTCTTTAATGATGCTCAATTGGTGACAATTTTTTCTCAGTCTTCATTTGAATGCAAATGTTTACCCAGTAAACCTCCCAGAGAAGAAAGAAGTACTGCTACTCTGGGAAATCGATGACATTTGATCTATTTTACTTGCCAAGAGACCCTTCTTATCTCTACAAAGAGCTATCATCCAAGACCAAGAAGATTATTAAAATCCTCTTATATTGCTTCCATATACAATAGCCAATGATGTTGGCCAAAGTCTTTCAAACATATCTTTCTTTTAAGCTGCGATCGCCAGATTTGCATTCAAGATATAACAGAAAATTACTAGTCACAAGTGATTACTCAGTTTCACATTGTAGAATTGCAATTGCCAATACATGTATAAATATGAATTTAAACTGTCTCTTAAGGGAAGAAAATACCAATGTGCCATTTAAACCTATGCCTGGTCAAAATCTTTTAAAAGATTGATCTGTTTAATCAATTATGGAAGGTATCTGATGTCTACCTATTTGAATAAATATCTCAACTCACCATTAGAAAACAACAATGAAAGAAAAATTGAATGTACACATCTCCCTAAGAGCTGATTTTCAGAGTTTTTTCTTCTGTTTTACTGAATGGAGTATATTGTGCCCCGTAGGCACAGAATTCTTCTCTTTGCTGCTTATTCAGCAGTCAGCATCTTCTCAGAGTTCAGCCTGAACTGTCCTAGTCTGCAAAACTTGGGCCTGTGATGGAATAGCAGGCATTGGAATTATTTAAATTTATAGTGACATTCATTTTTCCTTTGTTTTTGAGTGCAGCCAATAGGAGACTACTAAGAAGTTGGGAGTAGGAACAGGGATGAGAGCAAGGGATCTTGCATCATGAAATCTAAATAGATTCATTGAATCATGGAACGAGAATGTATTGTGTATTCTTAGCATCTAACTTAGTACATACAGCCACAAATGTTGAATACAGGAAAATTAAATTAATAATAATTTTGAATAAGAATTATCTTTCATAGACTCTGCTGAGTGTGAGAAGTACAAAGGGAATGAGGCAAATTGGTAAAGATTAAGTTTTAAAACTGTTGTGATTTAAATTTAAATATATGCAAACAAAGATATTATAGTTCATTCAGAGAATAGTGGTTTTCCAGTGTATTAAGAAGCTATTTTATATACATTATCACTAATGCTATTAGCTCATCAAAGTAAGTCTTATTATTATCCCATATAATAAATGAGAAAATCAAGGCTCAAAGTTGTATTTTCAAAACTTGTTTATCGACTGGCTTCTGAATGAGTTCAGCAGTGGAAAGCAGTGAATAGAAAAGGAGAAGAGATGGAGTTTTTACTCTCCCTCTCTACCTTAGTTAGCATCTCTAGCATTAGCTGTATTTCCTCCATGGTTATGGCTGTCCTGGATCAAATTGGGACTGATACTACATAATCTTCCCTTTTTCTCTCCATCTTGTAGGTGATGGTGGCTTCCTGCTATTGCTAATGTTTAGGTTACTTCACTATCTATTGCTGACTTTTAGTTCTTCCACCAACTATGTAAAACATTTCTTGCCTTAAATTTTTTATTTAAATACAGAGTGATTTCTGTCATTCTGTATGGATTCCAATTGCAAGACCTATGATTTTCATTTATATCACACTATTTCATTACAACATTGCAAAAGTGTTCATTTTGCTTTGTAATTGTTTACAGGTCCATTTTCTCCTTGCCTGTGAGCAACTGACAACATCATATTAATTCTGAAATTGCAGCACCCAACACATAGCTAAATACATTATAGATCCTCAGTAAATACTTGTTGGATAAATGAAGTAATGAATAAGTGATTGTAATGCTAGGCAGATGGGAAAAAGACAATTCGGTTCCAGCATATCTTTCTAGATATAAGAAGCCTAGAGTGAACTTCCAAAGATGAGTGTTTTCTGATGAACAGGAACAAGATCTCATAAAAAAGATGTTTCAAGGAGTGGATGTATGATATACAAAAGCAAAACCAAAACCAAACCAAACCAAACCAAAACAATTTTTTTTAAATGATTGTAACTGATCTAGGAAGTTTTGATATAGCTGAAACCTAGGGTACATAAGAAGAAAGACTAGAAGATGTGGTTAGAGAAATAGACAAGGACCTTATATATGGTCCTTGCTAAGGGGCTTATAACTCATCTACTAGGTTTAAGCAAGAAAATGAATATTCAATTTGTACTTCAGGAAGAGTTTTGCTGACTAACTAGATTATGGATTAAAATGAGTTAGCGTAGGTGGCTAAAAACGTGTGAATTGATACTGTAACCTTATTTAAATGTTATTTTGAGCAAAACTTAGTCACTATCAGTTTAGATGGGCAAAATCTGGAGGATTCTGGAGTTAGCTGAGAATGAGAATAATTTGAACTTGGTAAGTGAATAAGGTGAGAGAAAAGAAATATTCTAATATGGTTTTAGAAGTCTGCTTTGGGTCACTATATAGATGACAAAATTAAACAAGACAGACAAAAGGTATAGTGGATTAGAGTACAATTTGATGAGTTCAGATTTGGATATGAGTTTGATATGCTTGTGGAGTATTCAGGTGAAGTAACTAGGAGATAGTCAGAAATAGACATCTGGATCTCAAGAGAGAAGGAAAAGTAGAGATAGAAGTCACAGGTAAGTAGATAGTAGATAAAATGGACAGAATGACTCAGAAAGATAGTAAAGTAAGAAGAGCAAGGTAGAAGACAGAAGCCCAGAGAAGAACAAGAGCTTAAGATTCATGGTGGTGAAAAGGAGAGAGTCTGTAGATGACCATAGTGTTAGAGGAAATTTAGAAGACAGTATCATATAATAGAGGGGAAGATTAGCAATTAAAATGCCCTAAAAAAGTAAGCATCCATTTTGGATAAAAAATAAAGGTATTATGTATAAGTTTATTTTTATTCCTCCAAGAAACTTGGCTGGGAGAGAAAAAAGAGAGGGGTTATTTTCAGGAGGATAAATGTTTTCTTATATTGAAGGCATGACTCAATACTAGGTCTCAAATTTAGCCCAGACTTCTATAAAAATAAATAAAAACAAATAAATGTAAAAGAATGTCCAAGGCACTTGGTGTTTTGAGGGATTTCTAAATCTCCTCTTAAAGCAAGATCAGAATATGCAACATAGACTAGGGAAAGGGCTGAGGAAAAGGCCCAAGAATTGGTTAGGCCATCATCACTTGGGCAGTGACATATCATTCAAAATGAAGATTAATGAGCCCTGCAGGCTACTGTTTTTTCCAAGTCATATTGTCTGTGTGTTTTGGCAAGACATTTAGCCCAGTGTCATCACCGCCAGGGCAGGAGGAGGAGAGACTAATCTAAGTTGGCAGAAAAATAAGACCCGGCAATCATTCTGGTACAGTTAGTATATGTAGTACCTATACAAAGCAAATGTGATTTTTTAAAGTTAACTCAGTTCTGCTTTCCCTAATTATAAAAGGAGAAAATCGAATTGCATTTTATGACCCTAACCCACTTAAAAAAAAAAAAAAAAAAAAACTAAACCATAATGAAAATCAATTTCAGCTAATAATTCTTCCATGACACACTTACTTACAGACCAGTTGCCTTAACATTCTGCCACACTAAGCTACTTACTTTAAAAGAACAACTTTTTCTTGAAAATAGAAAAGTCACTTTAGAATACTGGTTCTGTTTCACAATGTTTCTCCTCATACTCTTTCTTACACAAGTTCATACACAAGTTCATGTATAAGTGTATATAAGTGTTTGAACTTCTCAGACTGAAAGATAATTTATTTCTACTTGTTTGCTTAGTAATCCATAGAGGGGAAATTGACCTCTAGGCTATGATTAGTTGTTGGTGCACAACTGCTGCCCAGGGTCCTACACAGACAAAATGGCAGTCCAACAGAACTCTGATTTAGAATGTCAGTTTCTAATTAATAAAGATGAGCTAAAGTTTGACTCACAGAGCTGGACAGGACCATATGCTCAACAATATATATGTAGCTGAAAAAGCTCCCAGGGAAACTACCACTAATCAACTTCCTCAGGTAGTAGTGTATGTTGAACAGAATACACAAGTGTCTTTAACTCTGGCTACAAAGGCAGATTATACACACACAAACACACACACACACACACACACACACACACACACACACACACACACACACAATCTTGTAAAGGGATATCTTGGTCCATCTCCTAAGTGAATCAGAATCTCTGACTACAAGGCTTGTATATAATATAGCTATGCCTACTCATGATTCCTGCTATGACTCAGTTCATGATAGAGTGAATAAATGTCTTGGGTTGAAATGTTCGTACAGGCAGATGTTTCTTAGGCTAAACCTGAAGCTGACTGAAATTTCTTTTGACTCTTATGAGGAAGCAAGGGCAAGAGCAAGGGCCTTCACTTTCATTATCTAATTTACTTTAAAGAAACATGATGCTGTGGATGTATAGAAGATAAGGGAGATGACGAGGATTTGTGAATCATAAAAACAAACAAAAACCCTCCAAAAGGCTACATGTCTGATATTGGTCTCATAATTATGAAGCGGAATAAAACACTAAGATAACTGCCCACAAGCACTCAGATACCTAATTCCTCTTAAATCTAAGCTAGTTCCTAAAACTTTCCATTGTATTTGTTCAACTTCTTCTTGCAAGGAATTGACATCAGATTACATTCTCTTCAGAGGGTTAAGTATTTTCTTCTTTCAAAAAAATATTGCTAATCTAATTATCGTTCAAGTTAATCTATATTCCACTATTGTAATTACCCACTAGAATCTTTAGCTCTTTCTGATTGTAAAAGAATTAAATTATAATAACAAGACTCCCTCCCCTTTTATGGAACTACTCATGAAAATAAAAAGCAGAAAGATCTCTGATATATTTTAGAAACAGTAAGAAGGTCAATAAACTTGAAAGAATAAGCAATTGTCAGGTTAGGAGCAATAACTAGAGATGAAGCCAGACAAAACAGCAAGGGAATAGATTATATAGGATTTCATGTGTCATTTGAGGGCATTATACTTTATTTTGAAATATAATGTGAAAATAGATTAGTTTTTAAGTAAAACACCAATATGTTCTGATATGATCTAATACAAATTTTTAAAAGGTCACTTGGTGACTTTTTTGAGAATAGAATATGGTAATGACAATGTTGTAATAAAGGAGACCAGCTATGTGGCTATTGTAGTCATCCAGGTACAAGATAATTGCTATGTAGTAGTAGTAGTAGAGCTAATAAAAAGTGATAAAATTTTGGATATAGTAAGAGGTATACCTAATAATATATCCTGGTGGATTTAATATGGGGAACTAAAAAGAAAAAAGTCAGAGATTTCTCCAGTATTGTGTGTGTGTGTGTGTGTGTGTGTGTGTGTGAGAGAGAGAGAGAGAGAGAGAGAGAGAGAAACTAAAAGACTTGTCATTACTGAGGAAAAAAAAGAGTTGTAGGTATAATCGTTCTGAGAAGTGGAAAGGATCTAGGGCATATGAGTTTGAGATATCTACTAGACACCCAAATGGAGATGTTGAAAAAGGAGTTGAATGTTTAAATCTGGATTTAGGGAGTACTCTGGACTGGAAAAAATTGGGAGTCACTGTCACAGCTGCAAGACTAAATGAGATCATTGAGAAAGTAAATTAAGTAGAGAAGAGAAAAGGCAGCCAAGGTCTGAGGCTGCTTAAGGAGGTATAGAGAAATAGAAAAGGAGCAACTAGTGAGCAAAGAAGAATGTCAGCAGAGTGTGGTGGTGTCCCGAGAGACAAGTGAACAATGTTTAATAAAAAGTAAGAAGTAATCAACTATGTCAGAAATTACTGATAGAGAAATGAAGAGAAACTGTTTTAAACTGAGCAGTGGGTATACCATTACAAATGCTATTGGTGACTTTGATTAGAATAGTTTCAGTGGAGTGGTGGAAGTGAAAGCCTTACTGCAGTATGTTTAATAGAGAATGAGAGTAGGAGAAATGGAGAAAATAAATACAAGAGAAGCAAAAAAAAAAAAAAAAAAAGTAATGTAGATGGCAGGAGAAGTGGAATCAAGAAAAAAATACATATATATTTTAAGATGAAAGATATAATGTGATTGTATGTTTATGAAAAATGATCCAGTAAAAGTAGGAAATGAATGATGTTGGAGAGAGAAGGAGAGCTGGAGCCATGTGTTTGATTAGTTCAGAACAGATGAGATCTAGTCTTGGCTTCAGGTAACACTGCAGTTAGGTCATTTAGAGTAATAGGTCAGAAGGTAGAGTGTGTAAGTGCAGATGCCAAAAAATAGGTATATATAGTGATGCGAGTCAGTGCACATTTTTTGATTGCTTCAGTTTTCTTAGTCATGTGGGAAGTAAAATTAAATGAGAATGAGAGTGAGAACAGTAAGAAAATGTGGGTTTGAGAAGTGATAAGATGTGAAATAGACTTCGAGAACAGTAAATTAACTGGAAATGTATAATATGATTGGCTGATAACTACAGATGAAATTGAGGTTTTAGCTCAAGAAGTAAAAATAAAACCAGTCAGCATGTTTATTTGTTTTTATTCAGCCAGGTTCAGTTACACAGGTAGAGGACAGAGTAAGTGGAAAGTTGGATTTAACTAGGAGAGAAAATGATCTCTGCTGCAATAAGGAGAGAGGCAATTTACCCCAACTTTAGGTGCAGTGATAGGAGAATCACTGGGGAAAACAGCTGAGAGCTGTTCAGAGGAATAAGGAAAGACAGGTGTTCGTTGTTGTTGTTGTTTTACCAAGAAGCTGATGTGATCTTTGAGAGATTAGCTCAAGTATGTAGGGAGTTTTGTAGACAGTAGACTGTGAGTTACAGAGGGCACAGAGGAAGACTGAGAAAAGAAGACAAAATAAGAGCCTTTGTGATGATTACAGTTCCGTGGTGAAAACACAAATGAGGGAAAGGAAATAATAATAGACATCAGCGTTAAGTACTGGTGGATTTGAGACAGAGACATGAGGGGCAGAGAGCAGTGGATTTCTGGCATTTCTACTTAATTCCTAATGAGCAGTATGGAAGGCACAGGAAAGGAGCTACAGAAGTTTAGGCCCAAGACATGGACTGGAAATATTGGCAAAAATAACTCTCTTCCCCCTGGACTTAGAATAGTGAGGATTAATTATGAAGTCAATAGGATCATTGGGCAAGGCCCAAAATGAAGTTCCCTGAACCAATAAATCCTCATTAAAAAAAAAAAAAAAAAAAAAGGCATTTGAAGGTATTATGGTCAATTACAAAAAAAAAAGGCATTTGAAGGTATTATGGTCAATTAAACTAAAAAGTACAACTTGAAAAATTCTTCAATGGATTTCTTGATTATTTCGTACCTAAAGATTAAAAATGTGATTCAAAGTAAAATTCAGTTTGTTATAACCAGGTTCCCCCTGAGCGAGAGATAGATATAATTGATCCATGACAATATTCTTCTAGGGAACTTAAGCTTCAGGTCTGTGTCTTCTCTAAAGGCAATCATGCATTCCTACCAGTGCTCTAACTACTTTGGATTACAATTATCTGCTAATGTGTTGTATACACACACAATGATGGGAATCCCTTAAGAATAAGGACCATCAGCATATCCTCAGAGCTCAGCATAGTGACTGGCCTATATTGGATTCTCAGCAAATATTTATCCAATAGGCAAATAAAAGAATGAATGAAGCAACCACATTTCTGAAGACTGATTATACGAAGAATAAGAAACTCACATAAATACACAACTCCAAATAAAACAAGTCTCTGAAACACTAAAGGCCAGGAAGAAAGCTACCTTAAATGATAACTGACCCAAGAAACAGTCCTGGAGCATGCTTTAAAATAAACTAAGTATTTTCAAATAATATCTTTCTTCTATGCCCCCTCTCTTTTGCAAGGCATGATCCTACTTTTCCCACACCTGATTTATTCCTTTTAAATTAAGACACAGTTTTCTTCATCTAACTACAAAGGTGACAAGAATATTGAATTGGATAATTCTTCATCATTATACAAAATAGTTAACATTGAGTCATCTTGGGAAATTATCATCTATAAAACCATTTTTTCCTTTACTTACTCCAGGATAACCTACTGCATGCACACCAAAAAGTGTAAGGTTCATTTTATACAAGTTTTCCAGCCCTTTGGTTGTTAACCTCAGTGAAACTTCATAGCCTCCAGGACCAATTTATTAGGTTTTTCAAATCTGTTTTAGTAAGTTTGTATAAATCATTTTCCTTCCACAAAGCCTTCTCTCAGACATATGACATTCTGTCTTTTATTTGCTAGATCATACATATTTCATTTGCAGTTCTTTGTCTATTCAATCAATTGTGATTTCATTAATGATAACTAGTCTGTTCTATATTACTAAATTAAACCTCCACAAAGGTTTTAAAATAATTATAATTTTATTCTTATAGTACCTAAAACTGAACATTTATTTGATTGTTAAACATATTAGTTCAATTTTAGCTTCATACTAAATCTTAGTTCAAATCTATTCTCCTCTCATTATATACTAAGAGCAGAGGAAAATACTCCATCCTCTCCTTCTATTGTTCAAATAAATTGGTCCTAACATATCAAAACAGAAAGTTTTATTTTGTGCCTTATTTCTTATATTAGTAGTGACCAGTTGTCTAAAGCCAACAAAAAAAAATCAAATAATTTGTCCAATTGAAATGTGAGCAAATAATACAATTTAAAATATTGAGTTTTGATGAATATTAGAACATAAAATATGATCTTAAACATACATAGAAAGTTGCATCTGTGACACAAGCATATATTGTAATTTCTTTTTAAAGAGTTAGAAAATCCTTCTGGTACAATATTCTAATTGTGACTTTATTCAGATTGGAATAGAGTTGAATAATAAGCTGTACTAAGGAAGAAGTAGGTAAGTGACATTTCTGTGACCTCATAAAAATGATTACATGACCTTTTAATATTTTACATTTGTAAATTTACACTGAAAGCCTTCGGGCATTTCTTGCTTTATTAGTATTGGTCCTTCAGAGATATGTAGTGCTTTGGCTGACTGTAATACAACAAAACAAAACATCAAAAAATTTACACTACATTCAGTCACTGACTGAACTAAATGGTTATTGCCGCTTTGAAAGAATTATTATATATTGCATGTGTACCTGAATAGCAAAACATTATTGTAATTTAGTATACTGGAAATATTTATTTTTGCTTTGAGAAATATTTCTCAGAAAAACTATTATATGTTCAGAATAAAAAAAGTGACACATGAAAACAGGAAAAGCTATTGAAGAGAAAGAGAAATATATACTGATAAACTAAATAAACTTTGAACAAAAATTCCAACAATCAAATAGAAAAAACTTTAGATTTCAACAAAGATAGTTTATCCCAAGAACAAACAAAAATAGCTTTTGAAAATAATAAAGGATATCTCTGTACCTAAATTTTGTTAAGAGTGCTATTTCTTTCTTCCATAGTTGTTTCTAGTTGAGCAAGGAAGATAATGATATATCAATAATTTAAAAATCCCTGTTTTTGTATGTTTAAATTTTTTTCTGATTTTAGGGTCTTTAAAATTCAGTGCCATATACAAAATATAAATACAGTAATTTTGATTTGGCAGGTATTTTTGACTGCAGTTTGATAACATTCATATCAATTCCAGGATCCTAAGACATGAATTGCTAATATCAGAAAAGCCACACTGTCCTGGCTGATTAATCCACAAACATCTTTCTAACACATGGTGGCTAGGTAAAAGAGAACTTTAGCTTCATCCTAAGAGGCTCCTTTCCCCATCGCCTGCCTATTCAAAGAGAAGCACATCACCACACCAATGTAGATTTACCACTGTTAAAAATGAGATGAAAAAGTGGGTGAGTTATGTGTATAGAGAATTTGGTATAATAACTAACATTTTTTTTCTAAGTTTGATTCCTCTTAGCACAACACACAGAATTCTTCATTTTGCTCTTCTCTTAGACATCCAGGATTTTAATTTTAGAACTAATTGTAATGGGTATCAAATGATACTATATGACATAATCTCTCTCCTTCGCATATATTACATATATATTAAACATATTAAAATACATGTTTAAATATTCAATATGATGCTTTTACTGTGAGTTTTATTAAGATCTGCTCCAGTGTCTATAAAATGCCTATTTACTCTCTAGACTCATGTGGTAAAAATGGCTTTCTTAATTGGGAATTTACAGAAATGAATTCACTTAGGGGTGGAAGAAGTAGCAGAATTAATCCTGATGGGATTTGGTTTTGAAAGGAAAACTAATTAAAAGAGCCTTCAAAATAAAGCAAAAGTCAAGAGCAATAAAATATAATATTATGTGTAGCTTTGATTGGTTGGAGACTGCTGGTAGTCTTAGGAAAGCAAAGCAAAACAAACAATAGATATTTTGCCATCAGAGAAAGAATAACATAGCAAAGAAATTTAACATGAAATTTATACGCTATGACAAACCGCATAGTAAAAATAAAATAATGAAATAGAGTTAGCAGACCACAGATGTGAAATAACATATATTTTGAAATTCAAATAGTTATTAAAAAGTCTCAAGTTTAAGCCTAAATTTGAAGAAATAAAAATGTAAAAGTAAAGATTGAAAAAATATAAGATATGGAGCAGGGAGTGAGTAGCAGTAGAGGAAGAAAAAAAAGCAGGAAAGAAAGGTGAAAAAAGAAATAAAAACAAAAGAGGGAATGGAAAGAGGGAGGAAGGAAAGGAGAAAAAGTGTCTTTCTCTTATAAACCATATTTATCTTTTGTTATTTTCAGGCAGCATCCAGCCCTTACTGGCTCCCCAAGAACTATCTTCTGTGGACATTAAGTCTGAATATTTGGCAATTCTTTGCTACAGCACAATCTGACTTTTCTCCTATACTTCACAGGTGTACTGAATCTTTTCATTAATTTATACAACTTTATATCTGGAAGGAAGCTTTGTTTATTGTCCAAATATCTCATTTTACTTGTTTTCAAAGCCATAGAGCTAGTTAATGACAAGCTCTCTTTATCCTTCAGAATCTTTCTATAAGGTTTATCAAACATAGTAAAACTGTAACACCTATCGGGTGTATAGTTAACTATCTAATTGCTCTGTTAAAGCATGTACAACAAATTTCTAATTGCTACCAAGTATCCTTCATCCCCGTTTTCCAAGTCTGATTTTATTTAAGCAGTGTTTGTACACTTAAAAAAACTATATCCTCCAGCCTCTCATGCAAATAAGAGTGGATGTGTGTTAAAATTCTGGCCAATTGAACGAAGATAGATATTTGAGATAGGCTTCTGGAAAGTTCCCTAATAAGGAGGCTGATTTACTTGGTAGGGATATTTTATTCTTTTTTCTACCTCCTGAAATGGGGATGTGATATCTGGAGCTGCAGTGGGCATCTGTGATCATTAGCCTACCTAGAAGATGCAAAGCAAGTGACAAGGATGGCAGAAGAGAATATAGGAGTCTTGAATACATATCATATCATGAAATCATCTTACTTGATTTGGAATATCGATCTATCTATGGACATTTTTTTTACATGAGGGAAAAATAAACTTCCGTATTTTTTAAAAGTCTTTTAAATATCTGCTATTCATAGACAAAGACAATTCCTAACTGATATAACATAAGTGAACAAGGCCATGCTAAAGTGTAAGAAAATATGTAAAGAGGAATTATAGGTGTTGGGAGCTATGACAGTTGATTATAGTGGAAACTAGTCTAACACTTAAACTGCATCTTGGTAAGTTGGAAGGACTGGTTTATAACTTCAGAGATTTGAAAATTTAAGACTATCTCAAGAAAAAATTGATTATGCTACAGGAATATAAAATCTGTTGGATAGAAAAGGCAAATAACCGACAGGGCATGTAGAATTTTATAACACAATATGCAAGCACTTACTCAGAATGCAAATTGCTAACCATTGACTGCCTTACTAAGAATGGTTGTTAGAATTTTTCTCACTGGAGGCCTTCCAGAGTGGTTAGATAGCAATCTGTTTAGGCAAGTTTGGGTTCATTCCAGTCTAAAGGCAGATGGATGGACTTGATAACCTCTGAAAGTCCCCTCTGGCCCTATTATTCTACAATTCCCTTTCATTCTGAGGGAAAGTTATTACTGCCTCTCTATATATAGACATAGTCATTGAGGAAACCTTTGCTTTCCTTCTGCATATTGCAGATATTTCTGGTAAATAAGAAGAAACAAAACCAAAAAGAACAAATCACTTTAGGAAAAAGATTTTGTGCAAGAGTGAATCTTCTTGACATAGAGCACATTGTTTGAGGCCAATAATCCCACCATTCAGTGTAGTACGCGTTATCCTGTTACTCTGCAAGAGATCTGTGCATTTTTGCACTGTATCACTCTTTATTTCCTGGGTTTGTCTTCCTGACCAGTTGATTGAGTCCTAG
>NW_011888798.1:4314052-4383920 GCF_000151845.1 Pteropus vampyrus | reverse complement strand
TGACCTAACTGAAAATTAGATAATTCAGGTTTTTAGAGCTTCTGCTCTGAGAATATTAGATAGTTCTCTGAGCCATTTATTGAACTGTACAGATTTTTTTCTTGGCACTCTGGATTTTGTACCTGTTGTCTGAATGAGAAAACACAACGCATTTCAGCTAATAGAACTGAAAAGTGCTCTTTGGGGTTTGTCCTTCCCATTTGCCTTGTATCTGACACTCAAGCCTTGGCTCACAGTCTCACTGACCTATTTCAGAAGAAGTTCTTTGAGCAGAGTGATCCCACTTTGGTTGGCATCTTAGGATTTCCACAACCACAGTGGGTTGTCTGGATTTGTTGTACAATTCCTTATGGCATAGAGAGGTCAACTTGATTTTATGTTCTCTCTTAATCACAAACCTAATGGGGAATTAAGATGCAAATTCTCGGTTAATATAAATGTATTTGAGTGGTGTAGTTTTCCTCAAAAGATTAATTTTTAATGAGTTTCTTGTGTCTAAACTCAAATATGCAAGTAAATGTAGAAAGGTTTGGAGAAACATAAAATATACATGCATATTTCTCTATATCTTCACCATGAAAAAAAATAAATAATCATTTGATTTGGTTAAGAGGAGACTAATTATGGGAAGCTTGGAAGTCACCAGTCTCAGCTATTTTATTTTTCTGAATATTTAGTACTTTGAGATATTTAGTTACGATGGCATTAATACATATGTGACTCAGTGGAATAGGGTTTACTACATAAGTAGCGACCATAGATCAGAGAAAAAATAGCAGAAATAGTTTTTCTCCCTTTTTGCCATTGTGAAAACATTAGATATTCAGAACTGAAAACATTGGCTGAAAGATGTAAAAAAAATCTCTCTATATATAGAATCTGTAAGATTTACAGAATTCCAGATTGGGATTAATAAATCTCAAACCTTCTAATAATTTATAGTTACTTCTCATTAGAATGATATTATATTTTTTCCTTCAAAATTTAAACTTTCTTCATTGAATGATTTTGAGAAGTCTTTCATTATTCCTTCCAGATCCCATTATGAAAGTTGAATCCTGAATATTTTTTTTTAACTTCCTATTGTTACTGGTGCAAATCTACTTCAAAGAGTTAAAATTAATTTCTCTATTTCCTTTCCACATCCCTCATCAGATGAAAGCACTATTTTTTTTTCCCCCAATGGGATAGAATTAATGGTGAGATTGAAACATTCAGTACTGCAAATGCAAGCTTGTTATATAATTTCTCAACCTGTTCACTCAATACATTTTTTTTTCCTGCTCAAGCAATTAATAAAATTGACAAGGAACATATAGTTGCTCAAAAATGGTTTTCAGTTCATTTTCTACAAACTATCTTGCTGCTTTAAGAATGGGTCAGAGGAGCATTTGAGATCTTGTTCTCTGAAATATGTCATCAATTTGGCTCAAATAAACTTTTATAAAAATTTTTAAAAATTAAAAAAAGAAAGATTGCTGAAGCATGACAGTTTTATACTCTTTTCTGAGTTGATATGTGAAAGCTTACTAGTCAAAATTGGAGAATGAAAACTCAAGGTCACAGTGTTTAAACCTTGCTCTCAAACTGCATTTCTGTGTGACTCCTGGGGATTCCATTCAACCTCAGCTACTTGCTTTAATTTCTTACTTTTTCAATATCAAGCAGCTTGTGTCAAAAATCAAATAATGAATCAGCATTTGAGGCTGAGTTGAGAGCTTGGTGACAGTTTGTTATAATTCATATTTTTGAATAATATTAAAACAGTCATATATTTCTCAAAGTTAAGGTATAAGATAGTGAAACTTAGGCATCAACATTGGTGATATTTTAGTAGCTTGTCAAAGATGGGATTCTGGTTGCTTAAAATAGTAAACACACCTTCCAAATTCCTAACTTACATCTGTAAAGAAATTCACTTAATGCTACTCCCCATGTCATCAACTTTGACTCTCACTTACATAAACTATATATAATTATACATTAGAGAATAATACCCAACATGCCTTATTTGGGGAACTGATCAAGGTGAAAGAACAGATGACTATATAGCTCAGTTTTTTGGCTATAATAATGCGCATTTTTTATCCTCTAAGAATAAATCACATAACTTGCTACATGTATGCAACAATTCTAGTCTTCATATCCTTAACAATAAAACAATATAACACCCTTATATTGCAAATATATTCTACTTATCATTTTTACTCTCACTTTACAGATTTTTGTAATGCACTCTAAGTGAGTCACACTGTATCCTCATCTAATGTAACTACTCTAGGTCTAATACCAAATTTTTTTTTCCAGCTCCAAACTCATATCTCTCTACTCAGGACTGTACACTTCCAACTTACCTAAGAACTCAGAGTTCTCTTGAGGGTATAATGCTTTCTCATGCACTTTTGTTTTCTGTATATATAGTTCCCTATTTTTGCAATGTTCTTCCTTCCTTCATTTGCCCATCCAACTCTTAGAATGAGACACAGATCAACTATCAGCTGTCTTGGGAAATTTTTCTTCATGCCCTAAAGCATAAGTAGATGCTTTTCATTTTATTATTTCCTAGCAATTTTCACTTATGTCCATTCTGACATGTGGATTACATTAAGAAAGAAAATAGGATTTTCTACATCCCCCGTGCTTAGGTAAGTGTCTGGAATACTATCAGTACTCAATAAAAGTTTACTGAAGTTAATAAATAAATTGAATTTAGGGAAAACTTTACTGTGCTTCTATTGGCACATTAAAAAAAATCATTTTGGTCTCCTACTCATTATTACTTCTTACAAATTATCCTTTGTTTTTTATTATATCGGGAAGGAGGGTGAGGAAAAGATCCAGATAGATGATGAGTCCCAGTGTCCGTGAATATTGATATAAATTAAAAATTTCAAAAGTGGTGGAACTACTAACAGTTCTATAGGGGAGAGATTACTGGAGTTTGGGAACATGAGTTCTCTGGCTTGTGGTTTCACACAGACCTTCTACCTAAAAGGTTCGTATGTTTGAGGAACAGTCATAATAGGAGTTGTTTGAACCAAGGAGTAAAGTTCTATATAAAAGCAAGTGCCATTTCTTCTCCAGGTTTTAGATAAACAGAATATAAATTCCTCTGGGTGCAAATTTTAGATCCATGTTTTTGGCTTGCATCTTTTTAAGATCAAAATCACCTGAAAGTTAATTCAGCAATAATTGAAGGTCCATAATGCACTAGGATTCTAACCACAGGAAAAAAAATAGATTAAAAAACATGGAAGTAGTGTAAGTTAGTTTAAAATCATTGTTTACCAAAAAAAGAGACACAGAATATGAGGTAGAGTTTTAATGAAGAACATCTCTTTTTTTTTAAAGTTAGATCCTTCAATGTTTGATCATTTTTAAGCTATTAGTATGTCTATATACCATAGTTTTATATTTATAAAAATTTCTTATTTCTGTGGTTATTTTTAAAAATAATTCAGTTTGGGGTTGGAGAATACTAATTAATATCACAATAACACTAATCAAAGATATAAATCTCTACAAAAATATTTCCTTCCTATAAACAATAAACTACTTTAGATTATCCTTCAACTGCTGAGCTATGAAATAGAATCAAATTACTTGTGTCGTCATTTCCCCAGTGGTATTTAGTTAGTTAGTTTTCTGTCTCTAGAAGTCAACATATTCAGACTGTTGAACTTAAAATTCAAATCTCTTTAGCAGGATTAGTTTAGAAATTACACCTGACAGATCAGTGTCAGATATCTGTGTAACAGCAAATTTCTAACTAAATAGAATTTGTAAAACTTAAGAACAAAAAATGAATATATATGTGCGTGTGTGTGTACCTATGCATGTATATGCATATATATGTACATACTTATATTTAGTATAGTCTTCAAGAGTTATGCTACCTTAATTCCACATAGGTATCATTTGTCACCGTAAATAATATCTGCAATAGCTTTGACACAGTTATAGAAGATCTATTCTTTCTAAGAGTTGTGACTTTTCTTCTGAGAAGTATTAATTTGGCCCTGAAATCAACCAGTGTTAGGGCTCATGGCTTTTCACTAAACTAACTGCATCACTTACACTACTCTCTCTGAGAGAAAATTCTTACAGTTGAGATAGATTTGAGACTATCCGATTCCCTTAGCATTACTTAATACAAAGTAATGAGTATAGTGAGATCTTTTAAGCTGTAGGAGCTTTAGCAATCAAAAGTAGTCTCAGCATACAAACCCAGGTCCTCCTGGCTAATTCTAGTCATTCATTTTCTAGCTCTAGGCTTAGTGATGTTTCAAATGACTTGTTTCAAACTACACACAGGTGAAGTTTCCCCCTATTCACTTTAAACTGTATGTTGCTGATAGACTTTCTATAACTTTGCATGAAATTGTTGTATCTCCTCCATAGCTGAGGTTTTGGATTTTATGTGCTGAAATGCCCTTTTCTAGCATGATAAGCTCGTTTTAATTTAGAAAGAGATTGGCAATATTTTTCAATATGAATTTTTAAAATAAGAATAGGAAAAAATTCACTGATACAGTAAAGTGAAAGTAAAAACAACAAAGAACTCCAAATTCATTTCCCTGCTTTACCAACTTCTTTCTTTCCTTCCTTCCTTTGTAGTAGCTATAAGTTAATGTTAACCCACTCTGAAATCAGTGTTGTAACAACTAACAAAAAGCCACCACAGATAAAGTATTTCCTTTCTGGAAAAATTAAAAAATGGAGTAGTGGATATTTGAGCTAAGAATTAATTCCTAATTTTTTCATTAAATTTATTTAATTTTCTCAAATAAATTAATTACATCTATTTAATTAATCTAGATTAATTAGTTTTTGAATTATTTAAAACACATAAAGTTTAAGCAAGAAGTTTTAAAGATAACTAATTTTCCTATGGTAAGTTGCTACAAATAATAAAGGTTGCCATTTATCTTTGTCCATTTTTGAGAAAGCCTCTAATCGGTAAATTACCTCTAAAAATTTTCAGCACTTTCTCATATGACTTAGTTTTATGAATAATAATATAAAAGAAGAAACAACAATTTGGTACCTAAAATGCATATATTAGAATAAATACATTACAATTACTGGAATGTAAAATAAATATATTAGAATAGATTTTGATGGTTGGAGAAAACTGTAATTGCACATATTAGAAAAATTATATTCCAAGTGGCAAGAAAAATAATCAAATGGAGTTTAAAAAAAATCTTAATATGCATTATTTCAAGGAGTTAGATCATATATATTAGAACCTTATTTTTCTAATCAAATATGCAAATATATTATATACTCAGAATTATGTATTAAAAGGTTCAGAATAGAAAAGAAAGAAATCATAAAACAACAGTTGTTGTGTTTTTACATGCATATTTGTATGTTTGGGTGGTGCGTTTTTCAGATATCAAAGAATTTCATTCCCTAATCAATTTTAGTAAAGTCTCTCTCTCTCTTCGCACACTTTATCCCCTCATATCCAAACGGACATTGGTATATTCACTGTAAAACAATCACATAAGATTACATTATCACTTTTTCTAGAGATACAGAAGATAAAATCCCTTTTTGCAGTGACCTGAAGAGTTTCAGTATATATATTTTTGCATTTAGTTTTTTTTTTTTTAATTAAATTTATTGGGGTAACGTTGATTAATAAAATTATATCTGTTTCAAGTGTACAATTCAACAACACAGCATATGTTTATTGCATTGTGTGTTCAACACCCAAAGTCAATTTTCCTTCTGTCACCATGTATTTGATCCCTTTTACCTTTATCTATCTACCCCTTTCCCCCTTTACCCTCTGGTAACAAATAGACTGTTGTCTGTGTCTATAATTTTTTGTTTGTTTGTTTTGTTCATTTGTTGCTTTCAGTTTTATATACCACATATAAGTGAAATCATATGGTTCTGAACTTTTTCTGTCTGACTTAGCATGATTATCTCAAGATCAATCCGTATTGTTGCAAATGTCAGTATTTCATCTCTTTTTATTGCTGAGTAATATTCCATTGTATATAGGTACCACATCTTCTTTATTCAGTCATCCATCAAAGAACACTTCAATTTTTTTCATGTCTTGGCCATGGTGAATAATGCTGAAATGAACATTGGGGGGCATATATCTTTAGGAGTAAATGTTTTCCGATTTTTTGGGTAGACACCCAGAAGAGATATTGCTGGGTCATATGGTAATCCCATTTTTAATTTTTTGAGGAAACTCCATACTGTTTTCCATGGTGCCTATACAAATTTACACTCCCAAACAGCAGAGCAGAGTGTGCCACAGAGACTGCTATTCCCTTGTAAGACCATTTTCTACAGTAAATGTAATCTAATGAGAATTGTGAATACAAAGTTTTCTCTTGTTCATAGCCACTTTAAATATTAATATAATAAATTACCTTAAGAATGTAAAATTTTAAAATAGCGTTTTGATATATTGCAGTCAATCTAGTCTCTATCGGTTGAGTTTACTCACTTCTTACGTCATTCTTTGCAAGGTTGTGAGGATTTTTGTGGAAATATTCTGTGTTGAGAGCCAAGGCTTGTACTGTATAGAATGTGTTTTTATTGCTCATGAAATTTAGATATAGTGCTATTACCACCAATATGAAATACTGTGTAGGAAGAGATACAATTTTCTAAATGTAATGTGGTAATTTTGAACATTCTTATTGTAAACATTTTATAAGCACATTCCCATATATGAGTATACCCATATACAAAAATCAATTTTTCTTTTTCAAATGTAGCTAAATTATGGAGATTAAAATATCAGTGTTATAGAAAATCATTAATAGTAGATATCTTTTCATTACCTTCACCAAGGAGAAATTGATTTTTCTAGGAAACATTCAGAAAACACTTCGGTTGATACAGAAGCATTACAAAGACTAGACTATCATTTTAAAAATATTAAACTTTTCTCCATATTAATTTTCATAAATGATAGAAGTATACCACCAGATATGGATCTTTTATTAGAAAAAAACATATCCATCTTTGTATCATATCTTAGGCTTTATGTATAATTACAGGAATTAGCGTATGTGCTTAGCATGCAACAAACAGAAAACAATAGAAAGATAAGTGATTTAGACAGAACTATTCTGCAAAGGAAAAGCATTTCTAAAGATTAATGCAATGTCTGAATAAAACTGTTTTTTTTCTTTATTATATATTTATAGTCAATAAGAAAGTTCCTTAGAGACTTGATAGGCTGATGCTTAAATGACTCTTCATAAAACATTTTTCATTAGGTGTGACCCAAAATTGGGACCAAAATTTAAGGTAGGAATGTAGACTCAGTTCTTATGACATGTTTTTGTCTATAGTCCTCTCTCATTTAAATACAAATCATATACATGTGATAAATCTGGTATTGCCTAAAAGATTTGTTTTTTATCTATGTGTCAGGGCATTCTACTAGGCCAAGAAGACAAATAAATTACTCATTTTTTTTCTCAATGCAGAAATACTTAATTAAACTGCTGACTTTGGTGTGACTATATTTTTTCAGTTACCTTGATCCTACCACCCTATCTGAGGATCCTACCATAAAGATCCTCAACTCTATGTAGTTGTATAAGATCAGAGAATTAGGTGAAAAACCCTCTAATAAAGTAAATGGCAAGCAGAAATCCAAATATACTTCTTGTTTTTTCTAAGTCCACCAGAGGTCATAATAAATTACTTAGGTTTTTAAAATACTTTTTTTTGGTGAAATCTAGAAATATTTAAAAGGCTAACATGGTACAATCAGCTTCCTACTGATAAATCAAGAGAGACAAAAAAGTTACCACTTGTGATAAAGATATGAAACTTGAAACAATTAAAAAACATAAATTGGAACAAGAAAAAAGACTGAAATATAAACAACTATATACTCTAATTCTATCTCAGTCTGAAGTATATGCTGATCTTTTTGAAAATCAAGATAAAGTTGACATTCAAATAACTGATATTTTTAGTTGAATTCTGTTTTATCATTAACATATTCTTTACCTAGATTACAACTGTAAATTTTATTAAGGAAGTGAAGTACATTTTCATATGATATACAATACAAAAAATGCTTAAGATATTCAAATCTGTGTAATCACCTCTGAGGGAGTATTTGGCAACATGATGATTTTGCTCTTTTAGAAGCCTAGTCACACATGTCTATCTGATTTTTTTTTAATGTAATAAGAAGCCAGAATTATAACTGAAGTGAGTAGAATTAGGCTCTAAAAATATAATTAATTTCTGAAAAGAAAATTAAACATTTTAACTCCTATCACTTTATAATTGAGTGCTTTACTTTCTATTAATATCATTCTTATTAATATACAATTATAAAAAATAAATGTTGCAAAACCTTTAAATAAAAATACACGTGTTCATAACTGAAACTGAGAACTTATTGGCTCCTTATGTGACCCTGTCAGAGTTGAAGGCTAAGAAATAAAACTTGGCCAAAGAAGGAAGACCTTTATCTTCTCAGTCTGAATATGTCCACTGAGTCAGAGTAATTGGACATCCCTTCAGAAAGAGGGGAAAGACCTAGTGACCCAGTTGATCTGTGTTCTCTTGACATCCTTAGAAAAGATTGCCTTTCTAAGATTTACTCTTTTTCCAATATATCTCTCCCTCTCTGGTCTTGAATTCAGTTTACTTCAGCCCAGAGTTCGGGGACTGGCAGCCAGTAAGCCCTGTAATGTTTCTTCTTTGTCCTATACATTGTGGACAGTACAATATTGTAGAAAACAGTAGCTGACTTTGAACACTTTAAACACATACAGATATGAAGCTCCTGCTGAAAAACTGGAACTTTTGGTGACCTAGGGCCTTTTTCCACATGGCAGCAAGTAGTTTGTGTGAATCTGTCCACAGAACAGACCTGCATCTCCAGTTTTCTACAGTTCATTTGTTCCTTATTATCCTACTGACCACAAAATGAAGAACAGCCTTCTCGCTGACATCAGCTTCAATAAATATCCTTTGTGTTTCACTCAGCCAGAGAGAATCTCAGTTAGAGACTTGTGGCCTAGTGGTTTCTTTTCTAACTTCTTCTAATGGCTTGGTTCACTTGACTGATAACTCGATTCAGTTTCCAGAACTCACCTTAATCTTTTACTGTTTGTTTGTTTGTTTGTTTGTTGTTTTCATTTATCTCACATTTAATTCCCCTTCCTTAACCAATGTTATTAAAATATGCCAGTTGCAATGAATTTTTCATTGTCTTTGAGATTTTTATTATTTCTCAAAACCTATCGTAAATATATAGGTACAGCCTTCACCACTGTAAAATTTAGATGTTTGCTTTAAAAAGAAATAAATTTAAAAAAAAAAGTTAGTATAACTTCATGGAAATAACATTCAGGAAAATTTTCCAATGACTACATCCTAGTAAAATATTTGTTGTAGAGGTTTTATTTCAAATAATCTTTGTTTAAATAAAGGTTCAGAGAAATAAGCATATAACACCGTATGGTATCAGTCTACTGTGACAGAGGGTTCTCAACTGTCCTTTGTTCAAAAGTATCTTTTCTACAGAATATATAATTGTTTAAGAACTCAACTTCAAAGTCTGCATGTGTTTCTTTTTCTAACAGAATTTTTCAATAAAGCACTATAGTTGCCACTTTGAAATGCATATTGAGTGTCTTTGGCAATAAAATTTGTGTTTTCTCAATAACTGATAAGGTTATGGTTGAAAGAAAAAGCAGGTTATAGGTTCTCTTTGAACTTTCATTTGAACTAGGAAAAATTTAATACTTTAGTTGCATTGTTATGCAAACGGACTCACCCCGACAATGTACTCCTTCATCATACCCATCTGAGCAGTCCAAGACTCCATTGCACAGTTGGGATAGATGAACACATTTCTTGGCACCAAGGCAAGCGATGTGATTCAAGGGACACTTGATTTCTACTTCCTCAGGACCTGAAAAAAATGTAAAAGGAAACAGAATGATATGGATTAGCTTCGTTTTTTTTAATATTGGCACTGTTATGACAAAAATTTACTAGAATTAATTTACAAAACTTTAGAAAATACTACCAGAGGGCAGCTCTGATTCTGAGACAATAAAATTAGCCTATATGATTAAAACCTTAATTTTAAAAAGATGCACAGGAATTAAAATGTTGTGTATTTTTTCAAGTCATTAAAAACACAACTATTCTTTCCTACATTTAAAAGTAGCATAGATTAAAAGTCTGTGGGTTGGTTTGAGTCACTGTTCAATCTCTTATTCTTAGATAAGTGGGCAAGGTATTTAAACTGTATAAATCTCAATTTCCTCAACTGTGAAATATGGATAATGACAACTTCTTGGCAGGATTCTTGTTAGAATTATATCAGGTAACATGAACAAAAATGTTTTAGTGGAATTTAAATGAAGTCATGACAATCTAAAAGTTATTTTATTTTTAATCTGTTCCTTAGAAATATAAAGACTAGCTATTTACATACTTATTTATATGTGGCTTCTTTTGTAAAAAACAAACAAACAAACAAACAAACAAACAAAAAACAACCTTTACTGTTCAATCTAATATAACAGAAATTGCTAAAGAGTAGGGAGGTAATAATGAACAAGGCATACTAGTTGAATTTACCTTCTGGTGGTAACTCTATATAATAACCCTTTGTGTTTTTAAAAATATACTTAAGTCAGAGTATAGTCTTTTCTCAAAGTTCACCCACTCCAAATCTTCATCAAATATCCAAATTATATATTGCTGTATGTCAATTTCAGTTACATTGTTGTAACTGAATCCCAAATCCTATTTTTACTTTTATATAAGTCTCCAAATTCCCCATATTCTTAATCTTGCCAAGCTCTCTCAAATCCAAAGTGCAGTCATACCAATATGACTACAATTATGTATCAGTCTGATACTGATTATTCCAACAGCCCAGATTCCATAGACAGACACGTTTAGGTTTTAATCATAGTTCTATCAAAAATCAATGGGACGTTAATTTAATCAACTAAGCATTAGTTTTTTCATCTGTAAGTGGAATTATCAACTGAGTCAACTTTGTAGGGTTGAATGTTGAAAGTTATTGATAGCAATGTTATTGATAGGGTTGAATGTTGAAAGTTATTGATAGCAATGCACTGAGCACTGAGAGATGAAGGCTCAGAGTAGGAATTCATGTGCTAATCATGTAAATAAACGCAGTGTGGTGGAATAGTTAACAGACTCTGGAGCCTTGCATATCTGTATTTTTCATGTATATTTATACAATTCCATCACTTATAAACTGAGCAATTTGGGCAAGTTATGTACTTTCTCTAGTTTCACCAGGTTGTTGTAAGGATTATATCAAAAGCTCTTAGCATATTTCCAGGCAAGCACCATCTAAGTATTTGCTGATATCATAGTTAAATAAAGAATGTTCCAAGAAGGGGAGTTGCCTTTCGGTAAACATTTGTATACCATAACTTTCTTTTCTGTTGCAAGATCCAAAAGAAAAAAAAAAGCTCAAAAATTTATGTCTTACCTCACTGTTTAGTTGAGGCAATCTAATAGCAGTAACAAAAAGGCCAATCTAACATATTCTAGGTTATGCAAAATTATGAGAATTACAGAAGATAGCGATGTGATAAAATTGGAAAAAAAAAAAAACTACAAAAGAAAATTTTTAAAAAGCTGGAGTTGCTAAAAGTAAGGTTTTTTTTGTAATGCTTTATCAAAAATAAATTATAGACGTATGTGATTTTGTTTGATGGTAAAACAGCTTTAAACCTTTTGTGATTGAAGGATGCAAACAAATTTTTATGATGTAGCTTCACTGGCTGCAGTATTGTATCTCTGCATTTTTTCATGTATATTTATACAATTACTGTGATAAAAGGCTATTTGTTTTATTAAACACCTGTCACCACAAAGGAACAACTAATTTTACTATAACATGTCTCTGTAAGTTGAATATCAATAACTTAAAAAATATGCATTTTTCCATATATATAACTAAAGTACTAATACATAAATTAAATTCTATTTATAGGAATAAAAGAGTAACTCCACTGAGAGTTTCTAGTTACTGAATCTTATATTTATGAGATTAACATACTTTTAAAAATATATGTGTGCAAATTAGCTTTGAAAATCTGTGAACTACTATGACCAGCAGTCACAAAGTAGTTCTTAAAATTAACTGGTTTATTCTTAAAAAGTTTTAAAACATTTATCTTTGCATAAATATTAAAAAAGTTGTGTTTAGGCTGGATATATTAAAATCACTCCAGAAAAAATTTACCTCCATCAAAAACAAACAAACAAACAAACAAGCAAACAAAAGCACTATATAAACTTGGGAGGTTTTGGAGTTAGAGACCAAAATGTGACTCAGTACTTCCTCTAAGAAACAAGATTTTAAAAAAATTATACACGTGTTGGCTCAAATGAAAGTATGCTTTTTCATTTTTAAGATTGTCAGGTAACTGATGAACGTGACACGGAGTGAAATGTACATCTGGTATTCAGAAAAAAGGCTCAGCTACTTACAAATTTTGAGAGAACAAAAAAAAGTTTGGATTTCTCAAAAGCAATATATAGAACTATTTAATTCTTTCAGTATTAGAACTTGAGAAAAAAGAAAAATTTGTTTGAAAGAATGAAATAGCTTTTTTTTTTCTAATGGACTTACAAACTTTGATATTCTTTTGTCTTGGTTTCTGTCAACACTGGATAAACAGTTAGATAACTGGCCGTAGATTGACAGATTGTACCTTAACCAGTCCTTCTCAAATTTTCATATGAAAGTATAATTAGATGAGAATTTTGCAAGTTACATAGCTGCAAATAGCAGAAAACATTTTAGAGGTTGCCCCAGGTCTTATGAATTAACTTTAAAATTGAGGGAATCAATATCTCAAATCCCTTTGACCAAATCTGGGGTACTTTGGTTAAAAACTCTGCCAAAACCAGTATTTTGTTGTTCCTTCTGAAAAATGGAAATGGGATACTTTGTTTAGAAAACTCTGCTAAAACCAGTATTTTAATGTTGTTCTTTCTGGAAAATGGGAATAAAAATGGGGCAGTATGAGAAACAACAATGACTGCCTCAACTAAAATTCTTCCAGAAGCCAGATAATAAGGATATTAGTGTACTGTTGTTTTAGGGACTGATTCATCCTTGATACCCAATTATTATTTGTGCTGTAAAGGCTTGTACTATCTGATGGAGGCCCTTTGAAGAGAAAACTCAAATTAATCACCACTTCTACCCACTTACCTGTATGACAAAGAGAGGCAATGTGATAATGGAGCCTACCTGAATTCCTGAAAATATGTCTATGGTGCATTAAACTATTCACCTCTTGAAAGCTCTTAGGCATTCAAAACATTTTATGACCAAATATCATATTCTGAACATAACAAGGAGCAGGATTGGAGGTTCCCTGATAAACCTGAAAGTACCTCTTTCATTGCCAAATCATGTGGATTTGGGGGAATCTGGGAAAGGGACTGTGATAACAGGGTAGTATGCAAGAAATTTCAAAATACTACAAAGATACTTCAAAATTTAACAAGTATGGTAGTCCTAGTGGGAATATCACTTCAATTTTCAATAAGGCATATTCAAAAAATATCTGTCATCCCTCAAATCTAATTTTAGGTGACCTGAGTAAAGTAGAAAAATTTTACATACAGTAATTACAAGAAAGAAAACTTCACTATTAGGAGAATTTAAAATATATCAACACAGAATAATATTTATATTAAATTTTTATGTCTTATCCAATTAGTTAAAATAGGATTCATTTTTTAAATGAAAACTTTTTGTAAATAAGCCTACTAGGATAAGGCAAGGATAATGTGATTCATCTGTATGTTTTTGAATGTTTAAATTATTTTTTACACATAAATATCTTACTCTGTTCAGTAAAAGGTGGTGAGCCTTATTAAATGTCATTTTTGATTACAGATAATTGACATAGTGCATTTTATAATGGAGGGGAGCTTTTATCTTCTATAATGGCATATACAATAAAATATCTCCACTTGTCATTATATGATTGTATCTTAACAGAACCAGCGTCAATCCTCTACCCCCCAAAGTTATCTTCTTTACCTGACACTCTATCATGTTCCACTTTTTCAATTGTGTCTTATCAAGATTTGTTGCTTGGTTATATTATACTTTCCAATGGTTCTAAGTCCTTGGACTGCAATCTCATCCAATTTTTTCACCTTGCACTCAAGAATAAGGTTATGTTTGCTGATTGAACATTCCTTCATGCAGCATTCCTTTTTTCTTACTTTTTTCTTCTTTTTTAAACTGGTAAGCTTCTTCAAAATATAGACTGGATCTGTGTATTTCCATTTTCTTCTACTGTAGCCTCTGCTTCCAACACTGCTGAGCTGCTTCTCCCCAAGGTCTCCATAGTTCCGCTAATGCAGAAGCCAGCAGTATACGCGGTATTCAAAACTGACCAGAATTTCTTTCTCTTTGATACACTTCACACCATTATTTCTCATGCCTTCTATACTCTAGTCACACTATTACTGTTGTTGATGTCATTGTTGATGTTATTTACACCACTGAGCACTCCTGGATACATTTCACATATACTCTTTCAATTTGGCTGTTTCTGTCTGGGCAATACAAACATCTAATACAGCCTGACACAGAATAGTTGCTCAATACACAGTCGTTGAATGAATGCTCAGTACTTTTTAACACCTGGCTAATTTCTACTTTCTTTCCTGTGGTAAAAGTTACCTTTTCCCACCATAAATACATTCTCAGAATAGATATTACAAATACCATTTTAACCCACACTACTACTCTCAAAATCATGATCAGTCTTAGTTTCTGGCCACAACAAAACCGAACACCTTCATCTGATTTTATTAACTAATTAAACCTTAATTTGCATTGCTTACAACATATTATTTCTGAAAATGTATTATATAATCCAATATTATGTTTAATATTAATCAGATAAATGATATTAAATATCTTTATGTTATATACTACTTTTCTCAAAAAGCATGGAGTAAATAAAGTGGTTCACATTCTTTACAGTTTTCATAAGTGGCACATATTGCTGTAACTATTTTGTTTCTCAGCTGTGAAAATTATAATAGATGTTATGATGAAATAGTTCTATATAATTAATTGCAAAGGAATTACCTCTTCCCTTGGAAAAATGATTGTAATATTTCCAGGAAACTGGATATGATTTTGTGAAAAAATATTCTTTTTTAATATAAAAACATAAATGTAGAAAAGAAAGCACTTGCAATCAAGTTAATGATGCTACAGAAATCTTAATGTGTTACTTAGTTACAATGACACTAAAAATTGTTTTTAAATGACTTCAGGAAAGTTAATTTTAAAAGCAATTGTCAGAAATTCTTAGAAATCATGGGATCTTCAATTTAATAAATATAAACTCTCCACAGCATTCAGTACTCAAATATCTAAATATTGTAAGGTAATCTGGCAGTGGAAATAGCCCATATATTGCTCAGTATTTTAAAAAATCAGTACTAGGCTTTACTAGAAGCTGAGTAGCAAATAATTCTTCAAATTTTAATCAATTCTTAGTCTTTAAAGTGAATAAACAGATATAATAAAATCCAAAATGATATAATTTAAAACTCTGAATTTTGATGGTATTTTATGCTTTTTAGTGGTAACTTTACATACCAATTTATTTTTACTTGATTTTATATCAACTAGTAATAAGATTTTATTCCTACATTCAGTCTTATATTATAAAGAGGGAGGAGTAAAAAAATAAATAAAAGCACTTGTGCATCATTGAATATATGTGAAACTGCATATATCAATACAGTTAATAAATTGTACACAGATCTCTGTATTGTAAAAAAATTAAAAGTAACATAAACAATGTCTGCATGAGTTCATAGAACAAAATGAGATATCTACAAAAAAATTTGGATAATGTTTCTCAAACCAGGTTTCATTTACTCCTTATGATAATCATGAGAAGTGGATATTATTATTATACCCATTTTTCAAATGTGATAAAAGAGTCTCAGTGAGGTCAAATGCTTCAAGTTTAGACAACTAATAAATGGTACATAAAAACTCTAATTCAGAGATTTGGTCTCTACCTCTCATAATCTTTATACTATGTCACAGTGTTTTTCACAAAGAAAATTTGATGAAGAGCCCACAGTTTGAGCTTGCCTATGAATGATTTTGCTAGGTGAAAAAGAAAGAGGTTTACTTTACAGACGATAATTACATACAGAAAAATTCAAAAGAGATGGGAGAAATGTGGTATATTTTAGGGAGGTGAAAATTGCCACTGAATGAAGTAGAGTATAAATACTTAATTCATAAGATCCTGATCCTATAATCAAACACAATTTACTTTTACATATGAGCTATTTCGCCTGATTATTTTAAGTAAAAACAAGAAATTTATAGTATTTAAAAAAATTAAAATTGAATTTATGAGTTTCAACTTTTAAATAATACAATATTAATTGATATCATTTATTAATCTACATGATTATATTTGAGGATCAGGAATATGAATAAGAACCTCTAAAGATATATGTACACTCAATCTAATAGTAACCCACTCAAATAAAATAATTTCTGTGTAAAATGGATTTCTGTAATGCTTTATTTGTTTATATATTTTGAATGGATGTTGTGAAGATTCAAGAATGGGGAGAAATATAAAAGTGATTGATTATGTCCACTTGTACCTCCCTTAAGCCTTCTCTGACATCTGTTCCATTTTTAAAGGTGCTGGGAAGACGATTCTGCAACTTTTATAACTTGTTCCAGGGTTAAATTTTTTTTTTCTTTAGTCTTCCCTCTTCAGAAGTCTCAGTGTAGGAAAATTTTTTACATCTGACATACAGAGTTTTATGTATTTAATATATGAAAAGTATGCCTGGTTACCTAAGAAAGATTATGCCATATAAAGCAGTTTTGCTATGACCGAAGTCACCATTGTGGCTACTATTATGAGTATGAATAAATGGATGGTTAGTTAAAATTCTTAGTGAAAACTTTCTGGATCACATCAGGAAATATTGTTATATTAAAAGAGAGAAACCTATATTTCTCTGTGTGTGAGTGTGTGTTTGCATATGTGTATGCATATGTTTTCTGTTAATTTTGGAATACATCAAGTGACTTTTATCAGTTTAATTGTCAACAGCAAATATACATATGTTTAACAAATATAGTCTGTCATAACTTCCTGTACTGAATCCAACAAATACAGGTTATGTCATAACCCCCTGGACTGAAACTATAAACATTTAGAATACAGTCAAAATTGCCAAATTAAAATTATTGTATGGACATAGCAAAAGTATTGTAGTTATTAATTATAGCTTTAGAAATGAGAATTTTATCAGGCCAATGGTCTGTCTTGTTTTCTAACCTTCCATTTCAGGGCAAAAATATAAGAAAATAAATGAAATCACTGTATCATGAGTGACTGCCATTACAGTATTGCCATTTATTAAACCCAGTGTAAAGAAGGAAACTTAAATTGATTGATTTAAAAATCAGTGTTATTTAGATGTTTTAAATGCTCCTTTATCCCTCTCCATGCATCTATTCTTCACATGTTAGATTGCTAGATTATCCTACTCTTTATCTAAAGGTCTAGAAATTGCTTTTCCTCTTCTTCCACCTGTTAAAATACATCTGTATCTTTTTTCAAGAGGCCTGCTCTTTGCTAGGCAACTTGATAAAGTAGGTGTTTTCTCTTACAAATAATGTATTTTGCATTTAAACAAGATTATTAACAGAAACAATGGATTAACTCTAAAGACTGAAATTTTAGTACCTCTGTGAAAATGACAAAGGTACTTTTATTTGAGAAGAGGCACTTCATTGATACTCATGTCACACTTCTTGGTGGCGATTTGCTGATTTCTAAAGTTGGCTCTTGACTCTTTTTAAATGAATCAATACGTGTTAAATCAATGAATCAGAAAGATGATGCCTAGTTTTAATTTGCCGAAATCCTACTGAGATTTCAAGCAGTAAAACACATGTTCTAGTCATTTTTTAAACTTCTCTGTAAGAAAAAGATTTACTCAATTTGCAGATAAAATAACTAAGGAAGCAGAAGACATAATATTCCACTTGGGAGTATCTTTCTTCCTAAATACAGGATAGAGCATAAGTGTTTCATCTTTAAAGTCAATGCTTTTTTATCTTATTCTTTGGGGTTACTTCACCTATCGTAATTCGGAGACAGATCCTGATTACAGTTCTGAAGTTCAGGGCAGTGTGGAAAGCGTACCCTATCTGAAGCAGAGATGACCCCCTTGTAGGAAGCATGTTAAAAGGCTGACACCTGACAGGAAAAGACATGCCAAAATCAGATATATCCACACATTTCCCCCCAAAAAAGGGGTCTTACTGCAACAAAGAGGTAAAGAGTGGGTGCGGCTAACTGGTTTATCCACATGTCAGGACAGCTGAGAGTCATTCATTCCATCTGTGATTCTACAGATGTGTTAGAAATTGCTTCTGAGCCAAACAGAGAGGCATTGTTGTTGCCACCTTTGAGGGATTATTTATTTATTTGTTTGTTTATTCATTTTTAAGAAATAAAGAAAGAGGATTATTTTTCCAGTCTCTTCTCCTATATACTAGGATAATAAACAATTAGATGCAGGTCCCCAGTTAAGGTCTAAAAATCAAAAACAGGTTAATGTTAGGTGATTAACTGAAAAAAAAAGATTTTGGTGGAGTGTTGGCTAAATGATAATAGTCAAAGGTCAAAGGAATTCTAAGTATACAAATCATTGCCAAAACCCTTAAAAGATGGTATTTAATTTTCTCCCCAAAACAGTAAGTAACAAAGCCACTAGATGGCAAGCCTCATTTATCATCCAATTAGTTCTTTAGTATAATTTAAACAAGATGACAACAACATTGCAAAAACTGGAAAACAAGCTTTTTATTTTGTAAGACTCACTCAAGACAATACTAAATTATACATACTGACTTTAGAAGAAAACTAATTTAGAGAGGTTTGTTCTATGATCCTTGGTTAAATACCACAGATTGACTATCATATATATAGATAACGAGTAGAAAGATCTTTTCTCATTCTATTGGTACATTTATTGAAATAAAGTTATTTAATAGGAGTTATTTATTTATTATTCCTTTGGGGGCAAAAACACCTTGATATTAGCTTGGAATAAATGTATAAAGAGAAAAAATGGAGGAGAAGAAGAAATACATGACTTAAATTGCCACATCACATTTGAAAAATAATTCTATGCTGTATGTGAAACAAACAATGGTTTATGAGATCTCATTAGCATACAAATGGTTTTACAGTGAGAGGAACTGGTTAATGCATTTGTAGTTAATCATCTTTCACTGGAAGAACAATGTTGCAAGATGTAGTGATTCTTATATAAATCAACTTATATTTGAGAGGAAGACAGAATGTTCGGCAGCTCAACTTAAAAGCCATAGATTGGTACAGACATTCTTAAATGCAACAATCTTGAATCATTTGTAGAATGTATACATTGTGTATTTTGGATGAAAATTAAAAATTTATTGGTGAAAGATATTCTTCAAAATTCAATTTTTATGCCATTTATAATGTTGTTAATGCTGAAAATAATTTGATGATGTACTTCTAATGAAAACAAACAGTTCTCTATTGCATTCTGTAAAAGCACCATTATATTAACAGGATAATTGCTGTTTATTGAGTACTTTCTATGTTTCAGGCTCTGTGTTAAGCATATAATGTCCATTATCATATAAAATTCTTAGAAAAGCATTCTGAGTTAGGTATTATAATTGCTATTATATAGATGAGAAAATTGTAGATTGTAGAGGTTAAACACCTTCAAGATCACAGAGTTGTAATGCTATTATTTGAATTCAGGCTTCTTATATCTTCAAAACCTGATTTCTTTACTACTAGATTATATTGTACTATAGTCTCAATTCTGTGTACCAAACAAACAAACAAGCCTAATTATGTGTCTCTGTCTGTTTCCTTCCTTCCTTCCTTCCTTCCTTCCTTCCTTCCTTCCTTCCTTCCTTCCTTCCTTCCTTCCTTCCTTCCTTTCTTCCTTTCTTCCTTCTCTCTCTCTCTCTCTCTGAGGTAGATTACAGAAGGATCTTGAGAAAAGGAAAGAAAATCATATTCAAAGTCAAAGTTGTGAAGCCATAATATGTCAATACCTAAACAGCTTTTATAATCAATGGGTGATACCTTAATATTTAACAACAGATAAAATACACTATACAGAATATGACTTCTACAATCAGTTATGATTAAAGAAATTTACATTGTCTATTTTTAGCAAATTTTAACTATAAACATGGTTCCCACAGGTTTTGCCTTGATGACAATACTTTTTCACTATGTCTCTAGTTCTCCTCAGGAAATGTAAACAAGTTTTCAATGGTATGTATTATTAAGCCCAAATCTTCTAATGATCGACTACCAGAACCATAGCAAGAAAATCCTTCCTTTAATCATTTAAATCAGTCTTTCACCATGGGCTCACTTCCACTTTGGTGAGGCATCCTCTAGATCAAGCAGACTGACCACATGTCAGCTGCTACTTCTTCCTGGTAAAGTCCTGCTACTTCTACCACTTGGCATAATTTCAGTGCCTGGTTTTCTTGACAGGTTGTAGCCCAGCATGAAGGATGCCAATATCATAGGTTCAAATACTGTACAGTAGAATTATCTGCCTTTCTATTTTTTAGTAACAGATTTTAACATCTAACATCTGCTACTCATATATCCTCTTCATGCGAGAACAGACACAGGGCAAGTTTGTGTCTTAGAAAGAATACAAATACTAAAAGGAAGAATTGATATCACTTATGATTCAATGGCATATTAAAAAATATATATATATATATATTCCTTAGCCAAGCTTGAATTTGAGTTCAATGTGCCAACACTAAACACTCAGCCAGATTCTCCCTGGAAGACCCTGTGCCGTATCACTACAGAGCCTTTGAGTGTTCTCATGTAACTACTTCAGTTCATTAAATGACACCTTGGCTCTTCTGTTTTAAACAGAGCTAAATTTCTTCAATTTATGTGAAATTAACTGCTAAAAAATAGTATTTGGTGAATAGTGAATCAGCAAAAGAAATGTCTTTTCCTTGATGTAAATCATATACTGGCAGTAGCCATTTTTCTCAAATTTTATAAAGAAACTACTCTTTTCACAGCATACTGGATATAGAGGTTTACTCTCAGTAAAAGGAGAATATAGAAAAATAAATGAGATTGAGTTCAAAACACACATAAACACTAACACACAGAACCATAACATTATTAATAATGTTAATGAAACTACTCTAAATAATATCTGAACAGTCTAAAGGAAATTAAAGAAATAGTAATATCTGTTATTTGGATGTAAGAGAGGAATTCCTTACATTTTTGGATAGTTCTAATGATTTATGAAATTGCTATACCCTCTTGAAAATTTCCTTGGCTCAGGAACGAAAGCAAAACAAAAGAGCAACAACAATGAAATCTCTGATTATCCATGTTGAGGATTATGAATAAGATGGAAAAATAAATGAAACTCATACATCAACCAAATATCCCAGTTAGGCTTTTTTATTTCCTCACTCAGTTCTGTTTGAGGAACTCCAAGGCTGGTCAACTTTACACTGAATTCTGCTCTACAGTAAACACTACTTACAGCAAGATTTTAGTGAGTCTCACCTCCTCCACTCAATCGTATTTGTCAGATATATTTGCAAAGAAAACCACTGATGTATTTTTGTTGCATCTGCCCTTTCTAACCCTTTATACCCATGGTAATGAACAGAAAAATGGTCAACGAGACCTGAAATAGAAAGGAAGAGAACAAGAAAAGGTCAACAGAATGTTCAGAATGGAAAATCAGGCATCGGGTAACAGAATCGACCTGGTTTTTATGTGGTCCTAAATTCATAACATGGCTTTGATATTATTCTTTTCTGTAGAAGTTTGAACAAGTATGCAAATGAAAAATTTCCAAAAGCACAGTAGTTTTTTTAGTTTTAAGTTTAGTTTAATACTTATTTATTTTGTAAATGAATTCTAAACAATCTATGTCTTAGTTCAATACCTTTGCTGCATGGAATTGGATTGAAACCCCATTGAAAAAAAGAAAAGAGCAACAACAAAAGAAATTTTCTGATTATCCATGTCAAAGATAATCAGACTTGCACACACGCCTGCACACAGACATACACACATACACACATATACACATACACACATACACACATACACATATACACACGTACACATATACACACAATAATTTAGTAAAATAGAAAATAATATTCTGCTATAGGCAAAACTATACATGTCAGTTTGGGAAGATAAACAAATTCTTTACAGCAGCGTTTTCTTTTGGTTTCACCTATGTTTTCATTATGGTGCTATCTGATGAAGTTGATTAATGACCACAATTAAAGTAAATTAGCACAGTATTTAATATAGAAAGAGTAATTCATACAATTTCTTTAAGGATGTCTCATTTATATGTAAAGTTGTCATAGAAATGTTGTGTTTTATTAGAGTATTTTATTTAAAAACAGATATCTAAAAGCTTCCATAAATGTCAAAGCAAAAAAATGACCCTAGGATAATGTCAACATTTTGATATTTTATGCTGGAGTGTATGAAGGATTTCATCTTCTTTTGCTATGCTAATATGATTTTCATGGATTATGGCTCTCATTAACATTTCCTCATATTTTATACTAAACATTTGATCGGAGTCATACTATACATTCTATGACAATGCTTCCTAAACTTTAATGTACATGTAAATCACCTAGGGATCTTCTTAAAGTACAAATTTGGATTCAGCAGATGTTGGTTGGGGCTGAAATTCTGCATTTCTTTAAGCTACCAGGTGATGCCAGTGCTGCTACTGTATAGACCACATTTTGTGTAGCAATGTTCTAACATCTTCAAAAATGGATTTGAAATCCAGTGCCTATTTTCTGGAAATGTGTTCATTGACATAGAGTCTAAAAAAATGGAGCACATTGTTTTATTCAACCACAAATTAAACAAAATCTCTCTTAAGAAAGGCCAGAAGCACATACTTTTAAACTTTTTATTAATATAGTGATACATTCTGGAAATGTTGATCTGCTGCAAATTCTTATGAAAGATTTTGTCTTTGGGGCAGCATATGCATTCGTATTCTGATAAAAATCTTCTAAATATTACCCAGGGATCTTACACTGTCACAGAAAAAAATAAGATAAAAAAAATCATGAGTTTCATTAAGTATATCAGATATAAAACATGAGAAATTATGCAAAAAGTTTGTTTTGGTTATTTGATGTTAGAAACTGAAAATAAATAGTGTGAAAGTACGAATGAAGAACTGATCACATGGTGTCAGATATGACAGTTTGGTTAAAATTGTATTAGTCACCTCAATTTACTATGTTTGATAACTCAAGTATGAACAGTCTTAACAGCTGTGATTCAGAACTTGAGATCTGAGACACACTAAGGCAGAAGAGCAACTTCCATTTTATTTGCAAGTCTTATGTATAATATAAACATATAAGTATACATAAATTAATGTACACACACATACACACATATGACATCTCCCTGCTTATTTTCCTTCTGCATCCTATTTCCATTTCCTCTCTTAATTTCTCAAAATTTACTTCTGGGAAAGTTAAATGGCTAGTTTGGGTCTGTGAAAAATTGGCAAAGATGTTTCAAATACCTTATTTAGACTATCTACCTTCTCTACTCTGTTCCTGTAATTGTTTACACCTCTACCACTGCATGTAATAACTGCTTTCTTTAATTTTTAATTAAGTTGTTAGAGGGAACTAGTCTGAATGCACTTAATATTCTAGTTTAAAGCTATAAATATGACCTAGACTAACTGTTTAAGGAGGTGTGAGATTTTTCTTTTAGCCATGTGTTAGTGTGAGGTGAGGGTAGGGAGATGAGTGCAGGAAAAGGAAGTGAGGAGATGACAGAAGAGTAAGCACTGCAGTGTGATTTCTGTTTGGCCAAACTTCTCTACTTTTACTTGAGACTGAACTACTATAAAAATGCTTAAAGAATCACCTAAGTGACTGCTAGGCCTGAGCTCTAGTGAAAATCTACTGCACAAACTGCAAACTACTAAAGAAAGAAAACACTAAAGAAAGAAAAAGTTGATAACTAGTGTTTTTAAAAATTGGCAACACATAATTACAGGTATTCTACCTTGAAGGTATTTAACTTAAATTTTAACTTTTATAAAAATAAAATTAAAAACTAATTTTCAGGAGGTAATTCATTCTGAGTCTTTAAAAAATGTTTCTAAAATTGAAAATAACCTAATACAGTAGTACAACAAAATCTAGAATTATTAAAAGTTTATGCTACTATCATGACTTTCCAAAAGTACATATCTAAATGCTTAAAATTTTTGGCTCCATACATAAAAAAAAAAAATAGAAAAAAGTGAATATCTCAGAACCAAACATACCTGTGTAACATTAGTATTTGATGCTAAGATACTATAAATTGTCAAAAACTAAGGGCATAATTTATGACTAATGAAACACAGCCATTAAGTGGCTTACATTGCTGGAAAGAAATAGTAGAATAACATGTAACTCTTTTTTTTTTTTTTTTAATAGGGAGATTTTGTTAGTCTGAAATTAATGTCTTCACCTATAACACTTTAATAACTTGTTCTGTGTATAAAGTTCTACTGAGAAATAAAAGTCCCAGATGTTTAAAATCCATCAATCTGTTGGGTAAGATTCTGAGTAATGTAGTTTCATAGGTTACAATTTTGGACCTTTTTTCTTCAAGACATTTTTTGATGTGAGCTTTATGTCACTGTCATTTTGAAATATAAATCCTCTTGCAAGTTTCCTACCTGGTAAAATAACTTTTTACAATGGTATCCCTTTATATCCTTCACTATCTATTATGACATCAGTGAAACTGCTAAGAAAATAAATTTTACCAAAGATTCGGTCCTTCAAAACAAGTCAAAATCATGTTCCTAATGCTCACACCCCACCCTGTAAAATAGCTGCTGGCACTTAGAGCCACTACATAATGGCTCATATTTCTTTAGTCATTCCAGGGAAAGCATGGTAAAAAGAAACGGCATATCCAAACCACCCCAAAGTTAATCATTTCCCACGGATATGTGGATAATATCTGCCACAGATGTTTTCTGTGTGATATCTGGCTTTGAATAGGACCTCTATCATATATATTTTTGTTGTAAATATTCCTAAAATTTAGTTTCAGCTTTTACAAAGTTGGCTTTGGCTTTGATAGGCAAATATTAACACCCAGCCTGCTCCACCTAGACTTTCATTTTCTCAGGATCTGAGCAAAGTAGTTATAGATTCCACCATTGGCAATGTCTTATTACACGGCTTTAGGTCTCTACTCTGGTCTGAGAAACTAGAGAAGACAATATATTATTTAATTCAGAAGAGATGATTTCCTTTGACAATGATATAGCTTCCCATATATCAGGTAGTGTTCTAAAGCCCTTTGGAATTAATTCATCCTTCTGATCATTTTTCTGGGGCACACTTACTATTCACATTTTAAAGGTCAGGAATAGGGAGAGACCCAGAAGTTAAATATCTTATACAAAACCACAGCTATTGTTCTGTGAAATCAGTTCAAACTCGGACATTTTGCCTTCAGGGTTCACACAATTACCCACTATGGTCTACTGCCTATTAAACTAAATTATCAGAGTAGAATCTCTCCCTTCCTGTAATACTAATCTCAATTATTTGTTCACATTGTCCCTGTCTGGTTCTTTACATTTTATATCTTTGGAATTATTTCTCAAACTCTACTTGAATTTTTCCCCCTTTTCCATTCTTCATTGAAAGTTATTTTTTCAGTTTTATTGAGTTATACTTGACATATACTAGTGTTTGCTTAGCTTGCAAAACATAATGATACACACACACACACACACACACACACACACACACACACAAACCCACACACACAATTACTCCAGTAAATTAACATCGATCACCTCATACAACTATTTTTTCCTGTGATGAGATTTACTCTCTTAGAAATTTCAGTATACAATATGGTGTTGTTAAGCTCAGAACCTACTCATCTTCTAACTGGAAGCTTGCACCTTTTCATCATTTTATCCATTTCTCTCACCCCTAACCCCTACTTCTGGCAACCACCAAGCTGTTCTCTATCTATGAGTCTGTTTCTTTTTTTTCTTTTTTTTTTTTTTTAGATTCTGCATATAAGTAAAATCATACAGCATTTGTTTTTCTGTCTGACCTATCGCACCTTTCATAATGTCCTTGAAGTTCATCCATATTTGCACGCAAAAGGTTATGAAAGGTCTGAATTGGATTCTGTGTAACATATCATGCTAATCAATAATTTAAATGAGGATTCAGATATCAAATTTTAAAATCACAAATAAATAAAGCTGGGGAATATAGCTAATATTTGGGATATTAAAATTAGTTATTTTAAAGCTGCAATTATTAGACAGAAAAAAGTAAACAAACAATAATATAAAGCATAAAGCTCCAATTTAGAATGAAAAATAAAATATGGAAGATATGTTTTAGTACTCAGCATTAGGCTGCCTTAATAGATGTGTATTTTTAATATAATTTTGAGTTTTTCTATTACTAAGAGAAATAAAGCTACTCCTTTCTTCAAAACACATTTAGAATGCTACGTAAAACATATTAGAAAATGTCAACAAATATTTTGCATTCCATAGAAGAAAAGTAAAGTGAATGAAATTTGAGAATTATGCTTTTAAGTAAATGGTTAAAAAATTGAGAAAGATTTTCCTATAGAAGAGAAGCCAGGAAAAGATTATTGTTAAGGGGATTATTGAAGAAAGATTATTATTACATGAAGGCTTGACAATGGAAGAGGGTTTAGGTCAGTGGTTCCTCCAGAATTTCAAAAGAAAGTAGTTTCTGATCCATATAATTAAAGATTTGTAAAAACTAGATATATATAACAATGGCATAAGTAGTGTCATGAAAGAAGGAGCTTATTTTTTTTTTTTTCCTAGAAAAATTCTAGTAGTGGGGTCTCATCCTTAAAGATGGTCTAGATGTAATTCCTTTATTGTTTTGTATATAAACAAAATGATCACCACAGTTTCTTTCAACAATAGGAGCCTGAGAACCTCTATTTTCTTTATGTATCCTTTGGTTTTTATATCGTTTGCTCTTCTCTTTACCATTTTTCCCCATTTCTTACAGATGATATGCTTATGCAAAATAATTTAACCAATTATTCTAAATCACTCTTATTTTCAAATAACAAAAACATGTTTATTAATAAATCTCCTAAACATAATATGATTTCTCACAAAGTTGGCCAATCACAATGATAATCGTCTTTATTCCCTTTCTTTTTCCACAAAATAACATTCTTTTCTCATTCTTTAAGAAACTTTCATTTTCTTTGACATTGATGAAGTGTGGGAAATTTATAAATTTTGTGATTTATATAATTTATTTTTATTTATGATGAACTGATAAATTCAAGATATAAAGTAGGTTCATATGGTATAACTCAATATTAATCAATAATATATTCCCTTTATGAATTCTGAGTGCATGAGAGCTGAAATCATAATATATTACATAGGAAAAAATGCAATAGTCTGTAAATAGCTTCCAGTGTCCAAACAAGCAGTTGTCATTGAATCTAGCTTATATTTAAAGTGCTACAGTATAATTAAGTCATTTTTGACTTTGAAGTTAATGATCCATGCAAATTAAATTGGAGGAGGGCAGTCGCAACTTTTTGTTATCGTTGTTGAAGTTGTAGTCCTTGTAATTCGAAAGACTTTCTGCAAAGTTAGCTTTGAAAATTTATGGTAAGCTGATATATACAAATGAAACTACATACTGTAATTAGCAATCATATGTGATGTATTCATAATGTAGTCATGACAAAGATCTAAAAGAAATAAGCATTGTACAGTGACATAAAAAATTACAATTTTTGAAAAGTTTTGGCTGTACCTAAAATTTGCATATTCTCTGGTTTATGGTCTGGTAGAAATAGCTACAGACCTGAAGTCAGATGCCAAGTCTTGGCTCTGGCACTCTCTAACTGTATGAATCTAAGAAAGTCATTTGAACAACCTAGTCTCATTCTACCATCTGTTAAATGTTGGGAAAGCGAGGGCAAAGATAGACACCAGCCTAACTTCACAGCCTAACCTGTGAAGATTAAATGTGATAACAGATATGAAATACTTGTTAATATCAAAATGTCCTAAACAAATGTAAGATTTAATTATACTAGTCAAGTAGCATATCTGCCTAGTTGGGGAGTTCATGTCAAAATATTTCATATCTTTACAGAAAAATATCAATTTGGGAATTTTAAAAAAATATTCTATAGGAATCAAACATTTCTAAACTGATGGAAAGTAGAGGCAAGAGAATGAGAGCCTAGATTCTCCCCAAGAAGAACACAAGTAGTTTTGTTGTATTTTACACACACAAAAAAGCTGATATTCTAATATCCTGGTTACCTTGAACTAACTGGGGGAATCCCCCAAGTTTTAGCTATTTGTTTTTTCATTAATATTCCTATCTTAACCTCTTTTTTTTTTTTAATTGAAATACTCTATCATGCTTGAGACCTAACAAAATTACTTGATTTAAAAGAAAATGTTATTTCTCATGGAAATATATAAATAGGGATAGAGAGAGAGATTATACAGATATATGAAGTATCACTATTAAGGATAAATTTAGCCTATGAGAAAAATATTTTACTAACTTCATAAAAAACAAGATAGAATAGTGATATTTCAAAGTCATGAAGCTTATTATTATATTTATTTTAATTTGAAAGTCAATTTTTAAATCTTTAAGACTATTCTGCACCTTAATAGGTAGTAGGTGAAAGAGGGACTAACTTCACCTGTGATATGTTTTAACCTCCAATTTATAAATGCATCTAAATAGAAGTAGCAATTATGGCTTTCACCTCAAAGAGAAAAAAAAAAAATACTTCACTTTATTTATTTATTTTATTTTTTCTCTAGTCTGGAAAGCTGGACACAACTGAAAAAGTTTCCTTTAATGATTTCTGGTATATTTGACTTACTTCCAATTCTTGGTGACATAAGACATCTCAAATTCAACTACTGACTCTCAAGTTTGAATTTAAATCAGGTATATTATTGCTAGTTGAAATAATGATAATGCAATTATGTATAAAAATTCTACCTGTACATGGAGTGCAGTAATAACACACAGTAGAATGCCGGCTTTATTCATAATTTCACCCTCTTCCATGTGTGTGATTTGCATTGTGCCAGGGAAACCTTCTCTCTTCCCCTAACCCTCTATCATTCGTACAAAGTGATATTCTTACTCATTTACTTTTCTTCCTCCAAATCACTTACAGAATTGGAGAACTGAACATGTCGAAGGGTATAAGGAGAAAAAAAGAGAATGTTTAAGGCAAACTTTGCCATGTTGAAAGTTTTGAGAAGAGGGAAAACTTATAAGCAAAATATAGTGCTTATCAATATATTTAGGTATTCAGGTAGATCTTAACACTGTTTTATGTGTACATAGAAAATCAGAATTTTTTTTTCATCAGGCCATTAGCTACAAAAGTGACCTTGAAAAACAATTTAGGCTGTTGAATTTCTGCCAACTCCAAAGAGTATCTAATAAATTAATAATAATCCTGGTGACTAGGATGTCCAAAGGAAGGATATTGTATGATAAATACTTTCTGCTTGCTGGCAAACTCATATTTATTGTAGACAATTCCCTAGGGGCCTCATATTAATTAAGCCTACTTTGTAAAATTAATTGGTTTATTTACAGTGCTGTGGCATTTAAAGACTGTAAGTTCCTAAAGGGCAGGGGCAATGCTTAATCATTTTAGATCACTAGTGGCTAGCACAGGACAAAAAATATTGAACACTCATTAAATATTAACAAATACATTTGGTAAGTCATTATTTAGTATTTAATTGATTTACAGCTCTGTTTGGGAGTTAGATCTCACTAAAGGTAGAGGATAAGTTTACTCTGTGTGAAATGACCCCATAAAACACATATCTATATACTAATTGATGCAATCACTTATGTTTATAAATAACTCATAATAAGTGATATTTTTAAAATAGGCATTCCAACCAGGGGACAAATCTATAATGAGTCAAAGTTAGTAACCAAGCTGTTTGCACCTTATCTGCAAAAACGAAGTGTTACAAGATGGAAGACAGTTGTCAGTGAATCTATAAAATGGGTGCCCCTGGAGCAACAATCTGCCCATACCATTATCACCAGTGTATCATGAACACTCTGGAACCCATGACAATAAATTCCTACTTTGGGGATAGACACCTTGGACCTATGATCCAATATGATAGCTCCTAGCCACATGAGGCTATTTAAGTTGAAATTAATTAAAGTGAAATAAAATTAAAGATTTGGTTCTTTTGTCTCAATAGGCACATTTCAAATGATCGATAGCCAAAATGCCTAGTGGCTAATATATGGGACAGTGTAGACAGAACACTTCCTCATAACAAAGTTTTATTGGACAGTGCTGCATTAGACCAAAAGTTTAAAATTACCTGTATTAGTAGTGCAATTTTGAATAATTATCATTATGTGTAATAATAAAATTATTTCTCACTCTTACTCTTACCCTCTCTCCCCCAACAATAATTTAAACTCACTATTATCATGCCAACACAGTATAACAATGCCTCTCATTGTCTATAACAGCTCTAATGGCTATCACATAATCTTTTAATTTAATTTAAGCACTACTTTTTCACATTTTAATCATTCTTATATACTTACAAAATAATATCTGTAAGTTCCAGTGAACTTTTTTTTTTCCTATCCTGGTATTATCAGGTCTCTTCTTCCTGAGTAACTTATTTTAGTATCTGTTCAACTCAAATATACTTCTGACGTACTTCGTTGCAAAGTATGTATACTCACTTATTAAGGTATGCAACAAAAATACTTTGTACATAGTAAAGTTGATCCCATACCATGAAATGTTTACAGCGAAAGTGTGAATTGATATCTACTGATTGAAAAATATTACAATATCCTTAACTTTACAAGAACCATTGAAATTACTCAACACCTACTTTTAATATTAATATTAATATGCTGTCCTTGCCAAGCAAAATTATAATTATATCATAGTTTTTTAGTTATAAAGTAAGTTTTTAAATGCAAAATAGGTGCTAATCAGCTAATGCACATAATTCGATTTGTATTTTCTTTCTTGAGAATTAGTAACATTCTATTGTACAGACCAACTTCTTTCAAGACTGTTTGGAGGGCTAATTCCTAAGGAACTCAGTTGCAATCTCTGAATATTCTAACTCTATCCAAGTGTTGTGCTCTCATGAGGATGCTCTCATGTCTGAGCATCCTATTAGCTTCCCTCTGTACCTAATCCTGTTTAATTGAAATTTATGGAATGCACTTGTAGTTGTTGAGACTCAGGGCACCTTCCAAGAACCACTAATTATATAATAATATAGCAATACCATTTATTGAACAATCTCTATACACTCGAACACTAGAAGAGAATGCTGATTTCCTTCTAGTCCTTAACTAGAAGAGAATGCTGATTTCCAAACTTAGAACACTGCACTGCCTGCTAAAGAACTGCAGCATAACCTAGCCACTTAAGAAGGGTGACATTCCTAGTTATGCTGACAGAAATTCATAATCATTTGTCATTGTGATTAGAGAGAGAAGAAAAGTCCCTTAGTCTGCAAAAAAGCCTCAAAATGTTAATACCCTTTCCATTTGGAAAGACAGACATAAAAGCTTTGTTAATGGATTTCTTTCTGATTTAATACAACATATTAAAAGCAGGACTTGTGACTCAAAAAAAATTGAATGTTTTGTGAAGATGGTCATTCATCATTAGTTGTAGAAGTCTATTTGTAATTCGAAGTTTTAATTGAATTAGTATAATATTTGAAGGCTGCCTTGTGTCAATGGTTGTAATGACATACTATCTGCTTCTTCTATAGTGTAGGTTACTAACAAGCATTTCAACTGGAACAAAATGATAAGAACAGAAGTGTTAATTATCTATGCAATTAAAGTGCCTAATATGAGCACTAGTGTAACATTTTACTGTATTTACATGTCTAATGGCTATTAATCTTCAGATGAAAATGCCTATTGCCACTATTTATAGCTTTACGGTTAAATTATGACAAGAGGTAATAGTGTAACTTATAAATTGTGTCTGCATAGCTTCAATCTAGCCAGTCAATTTTCATTAAGCAAAACTTATTCGAGCTCATTGAATGAGTATATAATAATACAGTTATGTTATACAACATACATTGCTTTTTTTGGCTATATAAAACAGATTTTTTTTCTTCTCAAAATAGCCTTGGAAATCTTAAAGTCTTAATTGAGTCTTATAATGTTATTAAACAGCACACTTAGGGGAAAATGTTGTAAGTTATTAAGTATAATATGCTTAAAAAATTAAAACATATAGTCCTAATTGCCTTCAGAAAGTATGGTACCTAAATGAAGGTTCCAAGTTCCTTGAAGCCCAACCCTCCTTCCTTTTCTTCCTGTGCAAATTCTTTTGACATGAGCTGCATACAGCTCAATAAATGTTAGCTTAATAAAGTTACTTTTATAGAAGATATTTAACTCATCTGAAATCAGATGTCCATCAAATAGGCCATAGCTATTGAGATTAGGCTATCACTTTTGAAGAACACAATCCATTATTTATATAGAAATTTTATAGCTCTTGCCTAAAAAGTTAAACTGGATTTCGAAAGTAAGATAGAACATTAGAAGATCTCTAAACTTTAAGATATAGATTTACAGAAATATAGTTCACTATGGTATTGATATACAAAAATGACTAACTCAGGTTTTTACTATCAACGTTATTTGTTTAGCATAAAGATTTTATTATTAAAGCAAAAGATCAATTTATGCTAAACAATTACAATAAATTCCATGTAATGACTTTGTACTAACAGTTTTAAAAAATGATATAGATATTTTCAATTACGAAATTATTCAAATAAAATTATTCATATCAGTTTAAGGAAGAATATCTAATATCAATTTGTCTCCTTTAAAATAATGTGTGAGATTTCTTTTTTCCTACGTGGTCATGCAGCAAAGTTGACAGTGAATTCTCTTCAGGAGATACAAATTTAGCATTCTAGAATATGGGCCAGTTCATCATGGCATACATTAAACTGCATCGGAAATATCTGACTCATATAAATATATTTAGATTATATTATTTGAAATTCTAGCTGTATCTTTTTAAAGAAAAGACTGTTTTTTGAATGCATATCATGTGCCATTTGATGTGCTTGGCACTTTTTCAGAATTTGTTCAATTAATTCATCACAAGTTAGCTTCCATCCTGTCCAGTATACAGGGGAAAACTGAAGATTAGAATAGTTAAAAAACTACTTCAAGCTGACACAGATAATGAGTGACGCATGCAGGTCTTTATACTCCAAGTTTACTTTGAGCTTCTCACACTCCAGCATAGTTGCCTCCTGGTCTAGTAAACACAAAAAGATAATTATCCTGTCACAAAGCTTTTTCTTAAGCAAAAGACAGTTAATTAAATATTTTTTTAAAGCACCGGTGATTACTAGGAAAACAAATGTACATTTTCTTTTAAAGAGTAAGAGATAACTGAACACCATATTCATTACTTTTAGAGCCCAAGCAGGCTTTGTATATTTTGAAGGGGAAAATACATCTTACTAACCATTGCAAGGGTTGGTTTATTTCCCTGTTAAATTAAATCCATTTTACTAAATGGAAGTTATGGAAAGATAATTTGTCCTAATAAATAAAGCACCCACTACAACAATTAGAAAAGCATATAATGCAATTGATTCTCCCCTGAGATTCCGATTCACAATCAATGACGTGAATGTATATTTATTGATGAGTCACTGGGTTGAGACTCGATAGGCTATAGAGGGCGTTTCTTGCACAGAAAGGGGAGTGGTACGGGCTACCTTTATAACTTTGGGTGTTCGTATTTTCAATTTATGGAGCTTTCAGAAAAAAAATCATAACAGAGAAGAAAAGACTATAAAAAGAGAATTTTTTTAAAGTGTCTGAAGCAGGAAATAAATTGCTTGCATTTATAGAAACTTGAAATAAGTTGAGATAAATATGATGACAAAGTCTCACTTAAAAAAATATGTAGACGTTAAAACTGGGAATGGGAGAGCTAGAGAACTGTCACGTTACGGCTATTATTTTGTGGTTGTGCAACTTAGCTTAGTATGAGAAGTACTGACATTTTGCCAGCAACAGGTAAGCAGGCTGATTTTGCTTGCACCAGAGCTTCTGTGTTTGATGTTCATGACTACTGTGTTACTCTAATGTTCATTGTTGCTGTTATTTATTTATTTTTTTTTCAACCTTAACTAAATAATATCCAGATAAGCCTAAGTGGTGGTGCTACAGCTTAAAATATGCTTTTCCAAGTCAAATTTTGGAAGAGGTGTTAAAAATGTTAAAACACCATCAAAATGTTCAAACAACTGTGCAGTTAATTCAAGAGCAAATGCACTGAGAAATATAGAAAATTAGGCTGAGAAATAATAAAACCAAGTAAAGCAAAAGTAATGGTTGTAGAATTATGTACTCCCAAAAGATATCCTCATTCTTTATACCTATAGGAAAGGTTTATTTATACAAAATGTAAAGGAAAAGGTCTTTGCAACTATTCTGTATTAGACTAATAATTTTTAGGACTATTTGTACTTTCTGGAGTAATAAGTGTTATAACTTAGGCTTAGTTTCACAACTATACCAACCTTTTGTCCTCTATAGTTCAGAAAATTTGATAAAGCAAAAAACTAAATCCAAAAGACCATTTGGGTTGAAATATGACATTTTAGCAAAAATAAAATAATTCATAAATAGAAAGAAAAATAATTCTATCTATAATATATTTTATATATAATATTTCTATTAATATTTAAGTCTAAAATCACAATTATGAAGCAAAAGATAATGAATTTGTGTTAGAAAATGATTTGATTAAAAATATAATCTTAGGTTATCAATTTCACAATTCATACACACAGATATATATGCTAAATTGATATGTGAGGATATATGTATATATATTCTTAATAACGTTATGCATCCCTATTCCTAAATCTTTTTTTTCCTTCCACACAAAGTGGTCTCTTTTAAAAGACAAAACTTCCATTTGAACATTCATATCTTCCAATGGAAATCACAGAAAAACAAAGAAAGAGTTTTCAAATTTTTAGTGCTTTAGGTTTAGGTAGTACTTTGTGTTTATAAATATTATCACATGCTTTTTCCCTTTTACCAACATGTATTGTGAAGATTAGATATACTTTTCATTTCACAAATGAGGAAAATGAGACTCAAATAAAATTTAAAATCCTTTCCGTAGCTATAGAATCCCTCTTTCAGCACTCTTGTCCTAGACATATAAAAGATCCAGAAGGTCAGTGAATAAGGGGCCCCACTTGTCACCTTTTCAGAGAGGCCTTTTAGAATTATCCTAACTAAAACTGCATTTCTATTATGTTACCTTTTCAGTTACTGGCTTCCCCTATCATCCTGACTTATTTTTTCTTAGTACTTTCACCAGTTTTATATTATGCATTTATTTGTGCTTTATATTACCCCAATCTTTCCCCTGCGCCTGCCTGCCAGCCCCTCCTCCCTCCCCCTCTCACCCGCCCTCCCTCTGGGAAAGTAAGAAAATTTTTGCTTAATTCTCTTTTGTGAGAATTAAATTTAGAGAATAGAGTCCCTACACCTTAGAATAAATGAATTGAATAATCTGTCTTTCCAAGGAAACAAGGGCAGAGTAGCTAGTGCTTGACTATGTTTTCTAACTCCAAGTTTAAGGTTTTCATCACTATATAGTACAGAGCTGTCTTTCCCTCAAGGAGTTAGAAGAGAATTAAAATCTGTGGTGCAGTTATAGAAGTATATAACATCTTTTTTTCACTGACTTAATTATAATTTATATTTCTCTAATATGTATTTTGTGGCTGACTAATTAGGGATACAATCTTTTGTCTTCAATCAAAACAGAAATTTCACAATTTTATGAGCACAAACACCTGGCTTATCTAGGATAATCCATCTTCCTCATAGACAGCATCCTAACTAAAGAAGGATTTTCAGTTAATCACAATGCAAAGTATATTTTTCTTGGATTTATGCTTGAAATTAGTAGCAGCTGCCCACATCAATATTTTAAGGAGAATTCCACTAAAATGTCAGTCCAATTTAAAATTAAAAACTAAAATATCTATCAGGATAGTTTTGGGATACAGAAGATACCTTTCTAAATTTGTTTTATTGTAAAATGTTATGTTTGTAGAAGCTTTTAAGTGATGAATTTTTACTGCCAGAATAAGTTATGACTTTTATTTAGTTATCTTGCTATTCCAAACTCCTTGTGCCTATTCATTGCATAAACTACTTGCACTTCTTCTACTGTGAACTAACAATATTTGTGGTGAGTCCTAATGAATATTTTAGCAAATAAAAGAAGAACTTCTAGCTAAAATAATAACTTTAACACTGTTTATATTCAATTTTCTTCCAAGGCATTTTTCCCCCGAGTAACTCAAAAATAAAGGAATCAGCTATTTAGCAAATTTCCAACCATTTGTGTTCACTTAAACATTTTGATTAACAGAATACATAGGCAAAGTAACTATCACAAACAGAAAGGGTAAATGTCAATGATGCATAATTCCTAAGTTTCTCCTCTTTTCTCTCACTCTGGAAAGTACATTTATTGATTTCATATGGAATACAAATTTTCATCAGCTTATGCCCTACCTTCTCTTTACCGTATTTTAATAATAATGATGATGACAAATAATAATATATTATATTAATTAAGCTCTTATAATAAATTCAGAACTGCACTAAATGCTTCAGGTATAACAGCTTGCTTCTTACAACAGCTTTTGGAGGTGAACATTTTTATACTAATATAGAAGACTGCTGATAGTACCCCCATATCTGTTCTTCTCCCTTTTTACCAGGCACATGGCCATTTACATTTCCCAGTCCCTTTTGCAACCCAATGTGGCCATGCTACTAAGTTCCTATAGGTGTGAGCAGTTTATTCATAACTTCCCAGGTCTCTTCTAAAACAGATTTGCCCCAGACTCACTGTCCATTTCCTTTCAATGTCAGAAAGTAATAATGACTGGAACACTCTTGGAATTATGTGTTGAGAAACATTTAATCTAGGTTCCTGAATGACTTCATGGAGGTGAGGGCATCTCTTTGGCTGCCCAAAACTATTATATAAAAGAAAAATATATTTAAGTTGAACCTCTGTAATCTTGGATCTCTTGGTCATAGCAGTTTACATTGTACCTTAGTGAATATACCCAATATTACACATGAGAAAACTACAGCTGAGTAGAGTTACTTTCTCAAGATAGTACCACATATTGTACACACAATACCTTATCAGTTTAAAAAATTCTTTGCGTGAGTAATGGACCAAAAACAATCAATCCAAAAGTAGACTTACTTGGGTTTGATATGGGTTTTCAGCCCTTTAATTAATCTCATACTACACTTATCTGTGGATTCCAGGGCAAAGGATAGCCAAAAAAATCTAGATCATCTTTACTGATAAATTTCTGCATTGAAAATTGGCTTACACCTTCCTAAAACTGTCAAAATATTCCACTTCTGGGGTGACCTTTTCCATATCTTCCCTACTATGCATTCATCTCTATTATAATCATCTTAGCTCCTTAGACTCAGCATCCAGCACGGGATCTAATATAAAGGATATCCTTGATAAATCTTTTCTTTTGAAAGAATAACTTAATAGTGTCACTGAATATCTATGATTTACTATGTAAATTTAAAAAATCATAGAAAGTTAACTCAGAATAGAAAATGTGGGGAACTATTAGCCATATTTGATTACAATTATCTAATTTTTTCCAGAATTTTTTAAAGTTATGATTTAATAACCATCATCTCCACTTTTCTAAAAACTAGTTCCTTAATTTTAAGCTACTTTAATTTTATTTTATTTTTTCTAAATGAATACCTGTTGAAGATAAAAGTTTAAATAACATTATAAATGAGCAAAATTATAAAGATTGGCTTGCTTAAATCCATACATATTTTATATTTATATTAAAAACACAATATAAATTTCACGGACTTTTAAATGAATTCTCTAATCAGGGCAATATTCTACCACTTCTCAGCAATTGCTCTTTTTTTAGTGTTTAAAATCAGCATTGAGTCTTTTTTAATATCTGCATGAACCATGACAGATGAATAGGTATGCAGACAACTGAAGAAAGTAAGGCATAATAATTCTCAGAGAATCAATTCAGGATCTTTCTTTCTTCTTTCCTTTTTTTTTTTTTTTCTTTTTAAAGGGGAGAGCTAGAGATCCCAGGGTTAGCTAAAAACAAACAAACAAACAAACAACAACAACACAAAAACAGGCTTTAGACAAGGCCTTTCAGGAAAAGGCCTCAATTCACAAAGAAAATTGTCTTCTAGTTTAGTGTTAGCAGGCATAGGCTGGACCACACTGGAGAGGCCATGGAGGAGATTCTTTAAGCATTACCTTAAAAATGATCATTCATTTCCAAATTGCATTTTTATCCACCAAATCCAATGGTAGTAGGATATCAGCCATTATTACTTTTATAAAACAAAACATGTACTAAAAATTCAATAGATATTTGCTAGCCGATGAGAAATATGAACAAGCTTTGCTATATGAACACTTACTCTAGGAAACATTTTGACTTTAAAAATTCTGACAGTAAATTTTTACTGTGGCTTTAAATGCTAAATAGTAAGACTATTCATGAAGATAATATTTATTTCCTAAGCTTCTAAAGGCCAGTGTACAAGGGGGAAATGAAGTGATACATAATTTGCATGACATTTATGAGAAGAATTTAGAGAGTTTATCATGGATAACTTAACAAGGTGTTAATGAGTGAGAAGTCACATTAACATGAACACTCAAGTGAACTGTAGTTAAGAATGTTCTCATGCATAGAACTGGGTTAATACCTATCAGAATGTGAAAACAAGGAAAAAAAACATTCAGCGTGCAGTAAGGCTTCTATTTTGTGGAAATTGAACAGTTCAAAAAACTCCTATATTGTCTATGTTGATTAAATTAAGGCTTTTAAAATACAAAACAGAAAACATCAGGATGCCTATTTGTTTGGAGTTACGCAGTGCTTCAATTATTACTAGAGAGAGTTAATCTAAAATCTAGGCCAGATTACATCAATTTCACAGCAACCTATTTCTATTCAGGTTTCTATAGTTTGGTCTGAGGAATTTCCCAAGGCTCTTATGGCCTTCAGGGACATTTGCTTTGCACATTCTTCTATCTGTAACATTCAGAAACATTTCGAAGGTGTTAATTTCTATCTCTAAATCCATATAGCAAAATATAATATAATATGATATACCAATTATATTTATATATATATAAACAAATATCCCGTTTATATATGTATGAGAATGTACTATTCTCCTTATTTAATTGAATCATTACGGATGTCTTAAATACCAATCACAGTGTTAGATCACACGGGTCCTTTTGGCTTACAACTAAATTCCATAGATTCCAGATATTATTTTCCCAGAGTACTTTTTGTTGAATATATATATTTATTCCATTCAAAATGGAAAAATAATGAACTTGATCCAATATGATTGATTTTCATTAAATCTTAAAAATTTAACCATGGCAAAGTAATATTAGTCAATTAAATTATTTTGATTTAATTTTTATCTTTAGTATAGATTAAGTCCTCTATTTTCTACAACTTCATTTGGCTGCAGCATAACAATGTCTACTCTTTCATGTTGTATTTACATGAGGGACTACTTTCATGATAATTTTAAAGGTAACTAATAAATCATAAGGTTCACTGTTGCTCTCTTTTCTTTACCTATCTTAGAAGGACAAGAACTTCTCACACACATACATACAGGCGAACACCCCCAACACACACATTCATTCAGAGCAGCGTGGAGAAAAGGTTTCTAGATTTTGATTTCAAATCTCTGTTCCAATTCTAACTTTTTTTTTTTTCCTCTGAAAGCACAGTCCCAGTTGAACTACTCAGGTTTATTGCAGCTCTGTCCCTCATTTTAGACATATTCATTTTGTAAATCACAGAACAGGGCATCCATCTGTTGAAAAAATTGTGTATGTGAAACATCAAAATATTCTACATGTAATACCAGTTCTCTTTAGAGAAATTGAGACCTCATCTTCTGAAAGTCTCAGTTAAATTTAATTGAGTTCTTCTTTAACATGAATAAAACTGTAAAAAAATACCATGGTAGTATATTTGTTTAAAAGTAATTTCCAAACGATCTTCTACAATGTTCATTCCTCTAGGAGTGAGTAAATATACAGAATTATGATTCCAGGGAACTATCAGGCTTTACCAAAGATGTTTCATTTGTATTCAGAAGATTTTACTTCCTAAGATGTGACATGGACTACTGCAATAAAGGAAAAGTTATTTAAAGAATGTGGAAAAGTTTTTAAATTAAAAGAAAAAAAGAGCAATCATAAATCACCTTCCTTTAGAATAAACTATGATACTGATAATAATTCTGTTTGATGCCTCATTTATTCATTCAACAAATATTTACTAAGTTCCTACTATATTTCATCACTAGAAATGAGGAAGTAAGCAAAAAAAGAAATGGCATGTGGAACTAACAAAATTATAGGAAAGACAAAAATTAATTAATTAGATAAATGACTGTATGGTTATAAATTGAGCAAGGAGAGCTAAAAAAAAAAGTTCTTTGAATGTGTAGGAATGACTTAGGCAAAGAGGTATGCAGAGAGCTCTCAAAGAAAAGAGGCTGTTCTCAAACAAACCCAAAGGCAGAGCAAGGGAACCTGTGTTAATGTTTAATACCTGAAAGTTAAGAAATTTCATCAAATTCTTAATGTGCAGCCAGAGATTTGGGTGGGTCAACATGGTTAATAAGTCACATACATAAACATATTTAATGATTTCTTAAAATTAAATTTCTTAAAATGATAATAATTAATCTTATTGATTTCTTAATTTTTTTTCTGAAAAGAGGCTACTTTATTTCTCACAGAAAATTTAATGAAAATTCCAAGTGAAGATAGCTTACTTTGGGATTTTTCTCCAAACAACAATATGTTGCTGCAGATACTTAATAAGAAAAAGAAAAGGGCAAAACATTTAATTTTGTTTTGTTTGGTTTTTAAAGTGTTTGGGATTTTTCCATAATTTCATAATGTTCTCAGTTATCACTTGCAACATGGGTAGTAATATGAGAAAGAGAGAGAGGGAAAAAAAGAGGCTGTCATTGATTAAATATTGAGTTAACGCTTCCATGTTTCCTCCCCACAGTCAGCTGAGAGTAAGACAGATATTTTCATTTCTAATAAGATGATGAGAAGGTGGGAAACTGAGATCTCTTTAACTTTCCTTGTTATGGATCTATGGGCTTTTGGTAAGCTTATTATTTAAAAGATCCTTCAAGATGAGAAAAAATAATGCTGTCAAGACTTTCTTTTAAGTCAGCTAAAAGAATTTATTTAAAATATTTAAATAAGGCAGACAGCTACATACACTTAACTGTTGTTACTGGTTTTAAATGGATACCTGTCAATCAGGATGTGCTAGGAGTCACAGCTCCTCAAAGTCAAATATAATGGTCATGACAGAAAACAAGTGGAAAAATGTTTGACCATTTGCGAGGCTTCAGTCAATGATACCGGACAATATTTATTGAATTTAGTTTTTAAGCAATGCTTGCCTACTTCTAATATAAAGCATTTAAAAAATATACTTATTGATTGCTGAATTCTCAGTGAGCTATTCCCAGTATCCAGGCATTTTAGTTTTGACTGGCAGTTCTTCCAGCTGGAAGGATCCAATCATATTTTACTTCTATTTAGTTGAATTGTGACAATTGAGATAAACCTACTAAAACCCAAATTTATCCTCCACACCTGGAAAATCTTGAAAGCCAACAGTGACTTTAAGTATAAGTCGCTGGAAATGTCTGTGTATTTGTGTGTATACACAAGTGTATCCACATTCAGGTTTGTTGGATGTAGGGATAATGGAAACTCAGATTGAGTAGAACAGAAGTAATTCCTTAGTTTAGCAGTATTCTTTCTTGCCTATAGCCTCATCTACTAGGGCATCCTAAGCAAAGAAATAGGATCAGCAATAGAATTGTTAAACGCTTGGCATGTCCACATCAGATGATCTTGTTTACTAAAAGCCCTCTTTTAGGGACAAGACAAAAGATTTAAATTTCCTCTGGTAGGAAAGCCAGACCAAAAAAAAAAAAAAAAAAGAAGTAAATATATATGTATTTAATATTTATCTAATCCTTAAACAGAAAGTATTTTCCATTTGATTTTCAGAAAGAGCCTGTCACATTTTTTTCTTGCCACTCGCCCCATACAGCTGCCATTTTGGGCTGCAACAATGAGGGTAGTGTAGAAGTAGAACAAAAAAACTTTGGGCACATTTGGATTTGAACAATAAACTCATTCATGGTTCTTTCAGTCTGGAAGATTCTGAGACTTTAGCAACATAGTAAGTGCTAAATAAGAATTAGGCAAATGGATTCTGATAAAAACCAGTACCAGGGATTTCAAAGAAAGAGGAATACTGCAAGGCGCTTAATTGTGAAAGGCTGCTTCATAATGAATTGGAAAGGTTCTGTTGCCACATCTTTATCAAAAATAAGCAGCATCACTATTTTCTTGTAAAACTCAAGGTACTGAACTAAAGCCATTTAAAATAGATGAATTTCAACTAAGAAAGGGGATATTTATAAAAGTTACCCCTGTGTTTTTAAATCTCTATTCATTCTGTGTTGTATTTTTCAGGCCGATTTCATTAAAGAAAACTCAAATCCTGGGTTTGGTTCCAGAATAGATCTCCAGACAAATTCTCTTCTGATCACTGACCAACTGTCTCGACAATTACAGTAATGGTAAACTGGAAGGAAAGAGGACCTAAAAGGATAAATTTACCTCTGCTTTATATTTTCAAAAGATTTTTGCTCTCCTTGATGATAGAGATCATAAACTGACACAAGAAAAGCAAATGAAGTAGCTGCAACTCCTTATATTCACAGAACCTTAAAGAGTGTTGTGTTGAGGTTCTGTTCTTTTTTTTTTTTTTTTTTTTTTTTTTTTTCTTTTTGCTATTGTCGCTTGGATGCTTTTACAGGAATAAACCAGGTCAGTGTGTTGTTGGCAGATTTTTCTCTCCTGTCCCTTTATCTGATTCCCTTGGTGATGGCAACTTTTCACTCTTTTTTTCCCCCCTTTAATGAAAGAAAGAGGATATTTCAAGTGCTAATACTTTGGTGCACAATTCATGCTCAGCATCTCTCTCTCCACCTGTTACTAGTCTTGCTCCAGGCACACAACTGACCATACATAGAAATATATAAAAATTAAACATTACTTCTGTGTTCAGAATGAGGGGTGGAAATGTTATGGAAATGTTACATTGAAGATGGAAGTTTCATGTTCTTGGGCTTGACACTTTGTGTAGCCCCTTTAACTTGCCCCTTTGGTTCCACTAGACTTGTTCACATGGATTTTCAGTAACAGGCTTTCAGAAATCTCAGACTAACAACATTAACAGCAGTCACAGATCCTTCATAGTTTTATCCATATTTCCAAATATTTAAATTAAATATATAAATTAAAGTCTTCCCTTTTTTTCTCCTCTTCTCTCCCCTCTTCCTTGTTTTCCCCTAAATTTTCAGAGACTAAGATCCACCAATGTGAAAGACTGATGAAATTGGTGAAATTATAATCTTTATATAAAATAAGTACTTTCTTATTGCCATGACTAAATGTAGAATATAGATTATATGCCAATTGCATGATTATTGTTTTGTTTATAGATTGAGACATTTAGTGTTTGATATATATGTATATATATATATTTCCTCCTTTTACTATCTTTCTACTTGCTATTTATTTTGCATCAAATTGGGTATTAAGTTCAAGTAAGAAATTTAACATTTAGAAATATAAATTTAAAAATTAGTAATACCTCCATTTGCTAGATATTTAATTTTAACCTATGTTTTCCAAGCCTGATTTTTATTAAGGACAAGACCCTTACCTATATCTAAGAATAGTGATTTGAATCAGTTTAATTTTATATGCATTTTATATTATTTACCAGTCAAAATACATTTCTAACAACTATATACTAAGTAGTTATGTGTTTGGCATCATAGTGGGTTTTATAGGCAATCAATTGCATATTCTCTCCTTTTTTCTTCAGAGTTTAAATTGTTGACCCCAACGTACCTGTTAAGTAGGGCTCCTGGTGGCTGGTTGAGTTCAAATTTATAAGAGCTTAGAAGCCATTGCTAAACAGGGGCCTCCATTCAAGCTATCCTTCAGGGAGAAGTCTGCACTGAACTGTCTGCCTGCACTGTGATCCTGCTGTCTGAGCGGGCCCTTATAAAGAAGTTCTTTTAATCTTATTTAAACTAATAGAACTGAAATTTGCCCCATCCAGTAGGAGCTTCACAGCCATATCTTCAACAACATCTCTTCCAACCAATCAGAGTGGCTTCATTCCAACCAATCACTAATGTACTTTTTGGACCAATCAAACTGTGAGGATTTGGAGCCCTTATTTTCATGAGAAGAAACTAATCAAGAACCAAGGGCCTGGCCTTCTTGCTATATAAGTCAGCTCCCCACTGGCTAGAAGAGTGCACTTTTAGTGTCCATCAAGAAAGTGCCCATCAAAGATTGTTTCCCCAGCTAGAGCTGCCTCGTGGGAATGAAGTGAAGCTATAATACCAGGGCTGCCTTGCGCAAACTACCCAGGTGCCTTGCTCCAGCTGTTTCACATTCATGCTCTTTCATAGCCAAGCTGTATTAAAATTGAGCTATATCACTATTAAGCTGTCTCACAGCTATGCTGTTCCACAGTCAACCTGTACCACAATTAAGCAGTTTGCATTGAATAAAGTCTTCCTCCTCTTACTGCATCCCAAATTAGGGACTCCTGTTGGCATTGAGTTGGCAGCAACAACCATCAGCTGACAACATCTTTTAGGATAGAGTAGTTTTTATTTTTGCCTGCCCAAGAATGCAACATCAGTACTATCTTCTGATGATTGCCCCTGGTTTTCCTTTGGTCCCTGTGGTCATATTAAAAAAGGCCTGTATAACCATTTCATCTCTACGGCCTCAGGATTTGGTTTAAGAATTAGCACACAACCTAAGTTTGTACGGTAAAAGTAAACCTTGGGATCTGAGGTGAGGATATTGAGAAGGAAAAGCTCTCTTCTCTGTAAGGTAAATTTTATATATGCTCAAAACGTTGGTGGCCAAATTTTTACTCTGGACAGGACTGATCTCAAAAAAAAAAAAAAAAAAAAAGAGCGAAAGAGAAAGAAAACAGCCCCGAGGAACCAAGAAATGGAAAGAAGCTAATTATCGACAGCATATTCTGAGGTTCTAGATCCAGATATGCCTTAAACCACAAATCTTAAAATTTCATTTACATGATCCACTAAATTCTTTTTCTTGCTTTAGCCAGTTTGGATTGGGTTTCTGTCATCTGATTAGTAACTAGAAAAATGAGACCACTACATACATTATTCTAAGAGTTTCTCCAAGTATGGTTCATGGGCCATCAACATCAATAGCTCCTGGGAACTTGTTTGAAATGCAGCTTCAGGCCCCACAACAGATCTACTAAATTAGAAACTCTAGGAGTGAAGTTTAGTAATCTAAGATTTAACAAGACGTCCAGGTGATGCTAATGCCCAAAAGATGATGTTCTTATCTGAGAACCAATGATCTAACTCATTTGTATCTAGAGAAACGAATGTAAGGCTAGATTAGATTCCTCTTTTCCATAGATATTTCAGGTGCATTAAGTAAACGTTTTCAGTTGAGAGTTTCGGTAGATCCAGAATAGAAATTAGATTTGAGAAGTAGATAAAAGGATAACCAGAATATGGCAGAAAGAGAAGGTTCCCAATTCATTAATTTCTCCTGGACTTTTAAAAAGGTAAGATGGAATAATGTATTCACAAAGGTGCTTCTTGAAAATCTGGCCTGATCTTTATCTTGGGCTAGAAATGTTTTACTTGTCTCATAAGTCAAAGAAACTGCTGACATTCAGAAAAGCAATTGTATGCTAAGAAAGAGTCAGACCTGAGGAGATTTGAAAGGTGAATAGGATCAATAGGAGAAGTCAAGGGTTCAAATATTGGAAACGTAAAATATGTCAGTATGAAGCCATGTGTGAGAGGCTAAGATGAGATAAAGCCAAGAGCCAAGACTGAACCAATGAAAAAATACTGTAAAAATGTCCATGTTTGGCAAGGTTTTTTGCCTTCTGCAAGTTGCACTTTGCAGTCTGAAAGTGCTTTCACTATATCTGTAAGCAACTACTTGAGAGACTGATATCCGTTTTCATCTAGCCAGAGAACGGCTTTTCACCAACAAGGTAATAGCATGGAAAGAAATCCAAAATGACTGTTAGATCTGCCAGGAATCAGTGTTTTATTTATTTTTATTTTATTTTTATTATTTTTAATTTTTTTTCAGGCTTCTATGATCTCTTCCACCCTGGATAACAACTCCCTTGTCTTGTGAGAGTTCTGACATCTAACCTGACCTCCTCTTTTCTTTCCTAACTACAGTCAACTTCTTCCTAATAAGGTCAGGGTAAAAATCAAAACTAAAATAAGTATTAACAGAAAATAAAATGATTTAAGTGCTATAAATCTTTTTATAATTTAAAAGTGCTTAGGGAATAAAAAAGAAATAATACTGACATTAAGTATAATTCCAAATCAGATTAGTGCATTTTAATATGGTGTAGGGACCCAGAACACATAGTTTAAATTGGATGCTGGGTTTTTTAAATGGCATTGCGAACTAATAAGGACATGTTTTTTTTTTTCTGTTAGAGGAGGCTAGCCTGAGACCAATTTTAAATCCTTACTTTTAGTTATGTTAATGTCTCTAAACCTTGGTTTTCTTATTTGTAAAACCTTAATGACAGTAATTGCCAAGAGTTGCAACTAGTTAACACAAATTAGCATTTTGCATAGAGCCTAACTCCCATAAGAAATCAATAAATTATTAACAACAGTAATAAAAAATGTGTATGGTTATATGTGCTCTTTTATCATTTAGACAAACTACACCAAATAAAAATCAAGAGGTGACAAGTTATAAATAATTAAAAATCCCCTTTTTTAAAAACATAAATTACTACATATTTAAAAATAGAAAAGAATAGGTTGAGAGAACTCTAAATAATCATCCAAAGCAGTTTTACACATTTTAGTGTCTGCTCAGGAAAGCAAAAGGACACTTTGCAAGTGTCAGGCAAAAATGAATTACATTACTAGTTTATGATTCATGGATTCTTTTCAAAATTTAGTACATGCTAATTGAACACCCACTGTGTGCTGTCACTGCACAGGCTCTAAACCCAAACCGATAACTGTCACTTGTAATTGTCTCCAGTGAAACCTGCAATAAAATCATTTGTCTGGTAAAAAAGATTAAGTATCAATTATTTTGCAGTATAAATTCTTCATTGCAGTGTCAAGTTTTTTAAATCTTGTCTCTGACTTCCTAAAGCACAGTTTAAAGGCACTTTTATTATATTATAGCTTTTTAATTTCTCTTTCCTCCATTGTATTATACAGACATCAAGGGTAATGCCTGTATGTTTTATATTTCTCACATCTAGCTCAAAGCCTTTTGCACAGTAGGTGCTCAATAAATAATTACTGCATTCCATTTAAAAATGCCCATGGAAGCTATGGTCATGTTATCTTGACTTTTTTACTTTAGCAACTGAGTGGCCTACTCATAAATTATTCCATCTTTTGTTGTTGCAATGGAATATATCGATAGAGAGAGAGAGAATACTTACTGATGGACTAGGGCACAGTAGAACTCAGTTTAAATCTTGGCTGTCTCTGAGTAATCACTATCAAGACACTTCTTTGTGCTATAATTTCTCCATATATAAACTTAATACCATGAGCTATTCTTAGATAAAACAAACAAAAAAGACAAAGGTTATGGCTATAAAAAAATAAAATATTATTTCAAGGAAATAATTTTTAAATGAAAAAAACATTGCTACTTGATGCAGGATATTATTATTTTACTTTTTAAAGGAGAATCTAGTAATGAGCTAGGCTTTTACATCACACTTTTAAATATATCTTTTGTGATGAAAAAGTATACAGGTAGATAATTTGAACTAAAATACCTACTTGTTTTTCACCAATATTAACTCCTTTCTTTGGCTCTGTAGTATTTTTTTTTTTTCATATTTAAGAATCCTTTATAAATTTTTAATCCCTAACTAACAACACTGACCCAGAATCAGTTAGTGCCTGGCATATTAATGAGTTTCAGGTGATGTTCAACTGAGACCCCCCCCCCCAATAAAGAATCTCAGTTATAAAGGCAAATGCAGAATAGAAAATAAACTGAAGAGAAACTGAAGGAAACCTTAGTTTTTCTCATTTTTATCTAATGGGAAACTGACATTGGATTATAAACTATCCAGAATACAACCTAGGAAGACAATTAGAATGGACTACCTCTTAGGTGTTTTCTATCTCAAATACTTTTCTTTCTTTATTACTGTAATTGTGCAATAAATCGTGTAAAAGTTTTTCAATGGTAATAGATTTATCATCGTCACTACCAATGTCACCAACAGGAAGTAACTATTGAGGATCTTTTAATAATAAAATTTATCTTCCTATAAAATTATTTTTTAAAGAAACTCAAGGAAGTTGAAAATAGTTTATTAAATGCTTATGCAGTCAATAGTCACAGAATTTGTCAAAGAAAATGCATATCAAAATAGTTATATTTGACTGATCATGTATAGAGTAATTAAATGAAAAAGAATATTCTATGTGAAGTTATTTTACTGATTGTATGAGAAAATACATACATGTAGTGCTAAGTAATAGGACTGTTTTTGCAAGTACTTTAAATATGAGTTGCCACATAAAATGTAGGAAATAAGGAAATAATGTATAAAATATTTAGCAAAATAATAAAACAAAACAGTTAAAATTTAATTTCAAATAACAACCTTTTTTTAGTATAATTATGTTTCATACTATGTATAAGTATTACTTATACAAAGCATATTTGTTTTATCTGAAATTCAGTTTTAGCTGGGTTTTCATTGTTCTATTTTATTTCTTTGCTAAATCTGCCAACTCTAATACTAAATCATTTAATTTTCATACAATTTGATGAGGTAAGTAATATTATCATCAACATTTTTATAGATTTAATGAAACACAGAGAGTTCAAGTATTTTTTTTCTAAAGCTACAGTTTGTATGCATTGAAGCCAGTCTTCCAAACCAAGCAGTGTTTCTAAAGCTTTGTTTAACTACCTCTTTAGGTTCAAGAAATGCTGTTTTAAGATGATAATAGTTACACATTTTCATAAGTGTAAATAAGAATGACAAACAAAAGCACATTTAATCAATGTTTTTCTTGAGTAGCATGTGAAACATTTTCTTTTATTAGAGTAGCGAGTTATGGTCAGATCCAACTTAAAAACAAAGACAAAAATAATTAGTCCATAACCACTCTGAGTTTTCAGATCTCACAGAATAAAAGCAAAAACTCACAAGTCTACATTGAAGTTTTCAAATACTGGATCCAGTAAATGCTGATTATTAGCTAAACCCCACTTAACCTTAAAATACTCTATTGTTACAATAACACTAAGAGAGTGGTTAGTTTCAACTTAGATTCCCCAGAACTTCCTTATGCTTTACTTTTTATCCAGCAGTGTCTTGTACTATCTTTATTACAATTGACAAAACTCTTTGTCACTCTGACAAGTTCTGAATTCCTCATTCTTGTTTTGATTATGTTTCATCCTGACATCCCAAGCCTTGCCTTTCATAGTCTGGTACAGCTAATGCCTCTCTTTTCTAAACTATTTGTCTTTGTTCTTTAACTTTTATTATTCTCTTTTCTTCCTGAGCCTTCCAAAATTTTTCACTATAACCTGCTTCCTACCAATTCTTTTATCTTCTTAACTTATTTTCTCATATCTATACATTGATTTGTTTTTCTCTAACTCCTATGTTTGTTTGTTTTCTACTCTGCTACTTAATCCTACCTCAAAAAGAGAGCAATTAAACTATTCTCACTTTTTCCACTCCATTCTCCCTCCTGAGTGGGTGAAATCTGAAGTTTGTCACACGAAATTAAAGAATCTAAGTGCATATAAAATATTATTCATATTGCCTTTCCCTTGCTCTCCTGTTGGATAACTTAATTCTAATATAGACCTCACCAGCATAAATCCACTAGGAGTATATTTTTTAAAGTACCTGGAACAATATCAGTAACTGGTAACAATTATTGAAAAAATAAACCATCTTTGCCCAAGCTACTTAGAGCAGTATTATTTTTCCGTGTTCACTAGTAACTACATTCTCTGCCTTTCTTTGAATACATAACAAGAAATGAGATTAAAGAGTATATGAATATCATAGAGAAATTAAAATTGTGTTTGCATGTACCCACGTACAGGTTCTAGGTTTTAGAAGGCAAAAATCAAGAAAAAATTTGCAACCTCAGATTTTTTATTTCTGCAGCATCAAGACTGGTAGTTTATTACGAATGAGATAATATGAATATATTTTAAATAACCACTCAATAATTGATTAAACCTAGTCACCTAGTAGACACCCAATATGGGAATTTTGTTGCTATTTGTTTGTTTGTTCATTTGTTTAAGCAGAACCCCATTTCTTCTTTTCAGGCGAAAACTAATAATCCATCTACTACATGTGAAGATGGATGTATTATTTGCCATCATTATAGATTTACTATGTTGAACCATATAAATCTGCTGATAAATGTAAATGTCTTTCATCTATAAAAATGAAATGTCATAAGGTTTAACTTAGTAATTTAATTAATAAACATTATTGGAAACTTACGTGTCAGACAACTTAGTAATTGATCTTCATACCAAAATAAAGAAATGATGTTTTTTTCCTTATAACAAGTAAGAAAAATATACTATCCCATACAGTAAGTGCTAGTCCTAGGAAAGTGAATTTGCCAGGTAACTGAAATGTATCTCTTTAAGGAACCAAACTTTAAAAACGATGCACCTATGTTTGTTGTAAACATTTCTAAAACATACTACACCTTTCAGTCTTCATAAATAGAATAAGTTAAATAAAAGCCAATCCAATCTTGATGACCCAGGGCTATAGTCTAACTCTCCTCACATTTATATATAACTTATATAACATTCCTGCTAAATGTATTCCTCTGTGATCATTGTGATGAACTCCAAGGCTGTTGTCTTGGGGCTCAGATGATGTCTAAAGGGCTATTTGTCCCTCTTCTAAAGCAGACATATACTTTCGAAGATTGTGTATTGACCTCCAGCATATGACAGTCTTCTCTCAGAGTAATTACTTCTTTCTTATTGCTCCCTGTCCTGTCCTAGACTTTTTTACTTCCCCTTCTGTGTCCAGTTGGCTTCTTTCTGTCTTGCTTTGATGTAGAAATAAGACAGTTAAGTGTGTTCACTCTGAGTGTAAACTGAGATTAAATGGGTCCTGAGTGACAATTTAGGAAGTTCTCCCATGTGTTATGTAGATTCATAAATATCTATGTAGTTGCCCAGGGGAATTGGAGATAATTTCCTGATAGGATAACTGGTTAAGAGGCTTCTGGATAAGTTAAGTGTCACTTAGAAAGCATTTTATTATTCATAGAATATCAATGGGATTTCGCATTATTGTAGAAGAGGGTACGATGCATAATTAAAATAAATATAAGAGCGCCAAAGTTTTTCTACAGAGCCTCCCCCAACCAATGGAATAGTAGTTATTCTTTGAAAGCTTTTAACATAAATACATGTACAAATACACTTACATATATGGTATATTCATAAGTTTTGATATATAATAATTAAGTCATTTGACTTGAACATAGATAATTTTTTTTTTCCTTCACTATAAGTCTTTGCTTTCTGGATTAAGTTAGAACTGGATAAAAAAATCTAATGTGACTCTACTCTTAGATATGTTAAATCAACTGAAATCAAGATGTTGTACATCTAGAATTGACTGAGCTGAAAGAAGATTGAGGACTATAGTTATTATGAGAAAAATACAATTATCTATAAGGCTAGGTTTATAATAGTTTTTTTTTTTTATCCTTTATTCACAACCACACATAAATATATACCATCTAATAATATATAATCATTTAAATATATTTTAATCTTTAGTATATACAATTCTTAGCCCCAGGTGTTTGTCTAAAGCATAAAATATTTTACAGCTTGACCTAATAGAATGTTTTAAATTATCTGGCAGTCCTTCAGTCTGTCTTTAGAATTGTGTCAATTTTTTTTTTTTTTTTAATCTGAAATATTTTTGATGACATTGACTTTGAGGTTTGCCCTGTGGCCTGGACTTATATCTCAATAGATTATGAGTCTCTTAAGTACTATGATGCAGTACTAAAGCACCAGAGAAATACAAAGACTTTAAAAAAAAGGAAAAAACAAACAAACTTCCCAACTCCCTTTTTGTGATTAATCTAAACAAGTATGTTTGTGCTTTCTAAACAGAGAAAATAGTTTCAAGAAAATTATTCCATCTTTAGTTAGCTGACATATTTTTTATAACTTATGGATTTGATATGAAAGATATGGTGCTTATCCTTTAGGTACTTGTTTTCTTTTGGAGAAAAAAAAAAAAAATATATATATATATATATAAAGAAAGACCAGACAGAAGTTAAGAAGAAAAGAGTGAAAAGAGTCATCAATAAACATTTTGGGATTTTGAAACTTGTTTTAGATTCTTATATACACACCTCTCTAGGATTCACCTTGAACTACTTCCAAGATAAGATAATCTTTATTCTATCTTTCAGGTAATCCTGGATAATAAAATTGACTTGGATTTAGACATAGGATCTGATTTTTCTTATACTTGACTTTTTCTTGTGATTTTTCTATTTACATTTCATTTTACATTGTAAATGAATCTTGAAAAATATACCACTATATATCATATCAACATTTATTATTATTTGGCAACGTATACTGTTTAGAAAAAAAAAAAAAAAACTTTTCTACATAAAGGATCTTGGTAGTGAGAGATAAAATACTGCTGTCATTTTTTAACAGCTGGTGTTAGTGTATAGCACTGAGAGCTTGCTGAATATAAACAAGAAAGATGATCTCCTGTACAAACTACATACTGTTTATGTGGTTGTATATAGTGGTGACAACAAGCAGTAATTTCAAAGATACTGCATAAGATCTCATGCAATTTGCTGTGAAAAATAATGATATATTACCTGAACACCATTTAAACCACCACTGAATAAAAAGGTGTTATTATGAATTTATAAGGTGAAATCTCATAAGTATTGTCATTCTTATAATAGCAATCTGATTACTACTTGGAATTGCAATTATATAAAAGGAAACCAAGGTCTTTGTAATAATAGTCGAGGAATATTGATTTTTTAGCAGAAAGCATTGTTATGTAAGTGATGCAGTGGTGGCTTCAAGTATAGGTAATATCTATGACTATTTTCCAAATAAAGTTGATTCATTAATAATGTTATAGGTTAGATTATTTCTCCACTATGGAGGATGAGAATATGTGGAATAGGGAATGAGTTTTCCATTAAAAGGTCAATATCACCTAAGTGCATTTATTGCAGAGAAGAGATAGAACAAGAGAAAATTTTCACCCTCCAAATGATTCTATCTCTGATCCCTGGGTAATGGTCTCTTCAAATATTTACTTGAAATATGTATTCATTTTTCATTCATTTGTCTGTCAACAAATGATTATTGAATATTTCCCACATGTACTGTTCTAGGTGCTGAAGATACAGCAGTGAACAAGTCAATGTCCCCACTTTTATCAGATAATAAACGAGTGGAACAATCAATAAATTCAGATAATGTCAACTGCCGTGAAGAAAATAAAAGAGAATAACAATGTAGAGAAGTTTAAGAGTTAGAAAGGGGACACATATTAGATTGGGTGATCTGAAAATGAGCTCTCAGGAGGTATCATTTGAATTGGTGCCCAAATGATGGATGGGAAATAGCTGTGAAGAGCATTCCAAGCCTAGAGAATAGCAAATACAAAGTGCATGAGGCAGGAATAAACATAATATGTTTCAGAAGCAGAGGAAGCCCACTGGAACACAGGGAGGAAATGGAAGAGTGGCAAAAGAAAAGCCAAGAGAGTCAGGCAGGACTAGATGGGTCATGTGAGGCCTTATAGTCATGTCAAGATGTTTCATTTTAATTTCCATTGGAAGCCATTGGTATGTTTTAAGCAAAAAACAAGCAAATGAAAAAACATCATAGTCTGATTTATATCTAAAAAAAAAGCAATTTAGTTAAGCATTTTTACCAAGACAGGTCAGAAAAAGTATCAGGAAACATGAGATGAGAAAGTGGTGAATATAGATTTATTGGATGGATGCAGCTATAGAATATAGCTACATATCTAGGGAGCGTTACTCTAAGAATAATTAACAAACATTGGGGAGAGAGTAGCAAATTTACTTCTTGAAACAAGTCATTTCCTAGTGCAAAGAAAGATTCAATATTTGTTTTATTATCACCTCAATATCTTTCCACATAGTTCTGACTCTCTAACCTCTAAACCTGAAAACTGTTCCTCTGTTTTCCAAGGAGCTCTTGACATATTGAGCTTTTTCAGATAGCATATTAACATAACTTGGCCAATATCTCCTTTTCAAATTATATTACTACAGATTAAATAGCACTGATATGAATGTTTACAGCTTCTTAAAATCAACTATGTCATGTACAATGGGAGCTATGGTTGCCTGCATATTGTAATATTATTGCATTACAGGAAGATAATTGATTTGCTTAAAATGTTGCAACAGTAAACCATTTCTCAGGAAAGATTGCTGCTTAACCAAGATCACACCAAAGTCAATATAGAAAGACAATTCAAAGAAATTAAATTCTGATCTGTTTTGCAAAGCAAGCTGGTCATGTTACATGAGGATGGATTAGACAATGTAAATGATTCGGCATGGTCAAACCATTATGAATCATTTCTGTTATGAAAGATTCAGGTTTACAATTAAAATCTAACCTGAAGAGAATAAAAATTGTTGAGTATAGAGATGTCAAAATCTTTTGTAGGAGCATAGCATAAATGTGTGAGGTAAGAGGCATCATAGATCTTACATTGACATTCCACTATATTTATGTTTCTTGTGTTGAAGACTGGAATTATGAGTGCTAGGCCCTGATTGGAGTGTAATAGACTAGGAAGGTCACTGTGTTGACAATTTTATTCTTAGTCATTCACCAATAGACTGTATTGGGTAATAGATAAACACAATTGCTTATTACAACAGTTTGGGAAGAATAAATTTATAGAGTTTATCTGTATTATTTCCCTTATGTTCATGTAAATATCTTTAGAGAGGTCAACTAGATGATGGTTGCAATCTTCAAATTCATTAATCTAAAGAGATGATCATATCAACATCATTTGTTTCACAATTAAATAAGAGTAATTAAATAGTCCAGAAGTAGAGTTTGAAGAGTTCAAGACGTAGCCATGATTGGGACTCATTTTCCCTGGTGCATTTTTGGCTTCTTCCTGCTCACTGGATTATGATGCATGAATTAAATAAATAAACTGCTTTACTCTTAAGCACAGGCAATCAAGCCACCCATACTTATCAATGTATATGCCTAACCAAACACTCTCCACTCTAAAAAATGACAAGAATTAGCTATATTATTTGAAAGATACATTTTCATTACTATGTTCAAGTTAGAAGATGGAAGAGTTATTTTAACAAGTTACTATAATTCATTTTCTTTTATATTTTCCTAGCATAGATAGGATTGGTCTTTTAAGTAATATTAGAGCATAGATAAAGCGGTGTTATTTTCTGACATGAAGAATGAGTTGTTCATACACAAAGATGAATATACCTTTTTGCTCTCAAGAGAGCAATGAATCACTCTTTCATATTGATGAATTTTCTCTAGAACAACATACTATCTTTTCCACGACCCCTCATAACTAATGACATAAATTTTAAAAACAGCTGTGTAGAATTAGAAGAGAAAGTGACAGCCTACAGTCAAAAAAAAATTATAAAAGTATGGCATATGCAGAGATCAAACATATGACGTTCACCCTACTAGCTCAGTGCCTGAATAAACTGAGCTTCTTGCCCTCAGAGTCAAGACTTGACTTAACCACAGTCATGTCTAAGATGACAAATGTAGATAACAAGATAGAAAATAACTCCAAAGTTTGATAATACTGGCTAACATTTCATTAAAAACAAAACCTTGGGAAAATTTCAATATTAGAATTTTTTTCTTGAAAAATATTAACACTTTCATAATTTTTTAGTGTATAAAAGATAGAGCATATTTCATGTAAAGCAAGAAAGCAACAGCCTCCTTCATGTTTTTTTTTTTTTCTTATAAGTATATGTAATAAAATTCCAACTGTTCGCATTTTTTCATGAGAACTAAATCCTGAAAGGAAGCAATCTATGTTTTGGCACACAGGTGTATTTATGTAAGTGTATGTAAATGCTATTTACAAGTTTAATAACCTAAATAAAGTCAGCCCCATAAGTAAGTGTATTTTTACATGACATCAAATTTTAAACATACAAATATCAGAATCTCCTACTCAAATAAGGACACCATTAACTGATATTGTCATAAATGGCTACTGCTACATGACTCTTTTAGTCACTTGAAATCTCTTCTGCTCAGGATGAGGTCCATTGGCCATTATTCTATTTTTCTTCATTGTAGCGATTCAGGTTTGAGGGGTTTGGTGCCTAAATGCTTGCCCGCCTCTATCATCAAGTTACTCTGTGATTGTGAATGACATTCTAATTTTCACTTATCAGATCTAGTGTTTGTTTTATACCCAAGTTTATGTTCTAAGAGATTTAAATGTATGCATATAATTTTTTCTTATTAGTTAATTTTCTAAGTCTACACATTATATCTGAAAGTAATTCGAGCAAGCAATATTTCATCTAGAGTGGCTAGTCACTCTCTCTCTCTCACACACACACAAAATTTATCACAACATCATTAGGTTCCAAAACAAAGGCATGTATTTTCAACCACTTTTTGAACCAGATTAAAGAGAATTTCGGAGTAGTCTTTCAAAGAGCAGACGCACTGAATTCATGAAACACATTTGTCCTTTATATATTAGAGTCTATTGGAGCTGGTCAGTGAGAATTCAGATGAGAGTTCAGATAAACACCAATCAGAGACTATGGCATGGTAAATAAAATTGTGCTAATTGATGAAAGTCATTGGCTACATCTAAAACTATTTTAAAGCTTATGTGACTTACTTTCAGATTTCTATTTCTATTGAAAGACTGTATATTCGTTCAACTATCAAAACATTACAAAGGCTTTTGATAGCTGATTTTTACTTTTTAAAGACTGTTAATGAAATAACTCAATGGGAGAAGCATTTGGTAGTTTTTTGGGAGTACCTAAATCTGTCTTGCTATGAGCATATTAATTTCAAACTCTCACACAACACAAATCATCATTCCTGAGGTCTACATAAGGCAATATCTTTCCAACTTAACACACACAGGACAGAAAACAGAATTGTGTAAATATAAAAGTTCCGGTCAAAGTCTTATTTGTACTTACTGCCTATTTTGTACCAGAATAATATACCCTGAGATAGGGAGCTTTTTGCTTGTGGTTGGCAGTTGCCCAGAGGCTGAAAACTAAAAGAAGAAAGAGGGAATGTTGTACTGCATTTTAATTCCCTTCAGATTTCAAATACAGCATTTCTTTTTAATCCTAGACCCAGGGCACTTCAGGGCATGGGGCTGAGAAAGAAAATCTATGACCTCCTCATGGAAAAACTATACTTTCAATTTTTTTTCACTCCCTTTTTGTCTCTTGGTGATTTGGTATATCTTTTTTGAACACCAACTCTTTTCCTTTAGTTTCTAAAATTAGTTTCTAGCATTATGACTTCTCTTTTCAAGGCCAGGGTTGTTTTTAACTTTTATTCAGCCATCAATGCCTGCCGAGGCTCCCTCACATGGCTTTATGCCTCCCAAACATTTTTACTAGTTCATCTTCTAATATTTATCTGACTGTTCTATTTTCTGGTACATGACTCTACTTAGTATCTGCTGGTAACACTTTAAATATGCAGGCTTGACTGAGCAGACCTCTCTGTGACCTGCAGTCCTGGGTCCATGTTTTCTAATACATCTCTCTGGAAGCAATCTATTTTCACAGTAGTTGTTGAATACTTCCCTTTCAACTCTTTATGCACACAAAACCTACTGAAAGTTACTGTCTATAAACTCTGTATATGGTATTAGTTAATGGCTAAAATAAAAGCTGCCACAGAGAAATATAATGGGTAATACCTAGACTATTACTGTTTTCGTAAATATGTTAGAGCTCAGGGAGATAAGATTCTGGGTTCTCTTGAGAGCTGTTTCTACTCAAGGGAACTACCATGTCTAAGATTCCTGAAATTGAAAGGGTAGTAAAAAAGATGTAAGCAAATTGGACTGAGATGTAGGATTGAGGCTTTTTCAATGTTTTAATGAAAAAGTAGGGCAAATTAATTGAAATCAAAATGAAAGGAAGGCTCTTTCCTGTAGAATAAACTATTCCCCAGGAGAAAGTTTGATACTTTTACACAAAAAAGCTCCATGCCTTTACTTGCCTCATACTGGCAATTTAATATATTACCATCTCGAAAATCTTAATGATGCCCCAATAGTCTAAAAAGGTTAATGAATTTCCAACAGTATCTATTTCATTACTTCAAAAACTACTTGGACAAATTTTTAAGAAACTTCCATTAGATGTGAAAGTTTGAGCAGTTCTGAAATATGCTCCTACGTCTATAATTGCTAATACTGTATCAACATGGACAATTGCATAGCCTAATAAGTATATACCTATTACTTACACAAAATTTATTCATTTACATAAACCAAGTTATAATTTCACAATAAAACAACACACACAAAAATAAAACTCTCAATATAAAGGCAAGATTATTTAAAATTCAGTGTTACAATATGGCTTTATAAACAGTAAATGTTAAAGATGGAATATATTGACCTACATTTGATCCAAAAGCACAACTCTTCAAAACTTTTATTTAAATCATCATTTTATGAATTAAGAATAATGTTTCATAAACGTTAGTTTAATTACTTTAAGTCATTTGAAACATTTGATCTTTCATTGAAGTAACCTGAATATTGACCTATGGTTTTCACCATTTTTATCTAATGGCTAGAGTTTGAAGATATGTGAAATATCATTAAATTAAGTTAAAATTCCAGAAAGCATCAATGACCATTTCAGTGGATAAACTTAAGAAAACATTTTTTTACAAAATTTATGTCTTCAACATTATTTGCAACTAGATTTTTTTTTCTGAAATGAGTACAGTAGTTTTCCCATTGATGTTTGCTTTAACTTGTAGTTGCTAAATAGGCCCTTGCTTCTTTCTGGAGAATATTATAACCTTGCACAATGGGACTATAAAAAATGTTTTGTAAATGCTCTCCTGAAACTAATATTGAATCAATAATTAGGGAAGTAGAAGTAATGAGACAGAAGTTTAACAGCCAGATGGCAGAAGTAAGGACAATATAAATTATCAATAAAATAAAACACTGTTTTCTAGAAGTCTATGGGAGTGTCAAGTTTCACATCTAATAATGTCCTAGTACAACTTTTCAAAGCAAATTGCTAAAAATGCTGATTAGACGCTCCACTAGAAGTTGAGAAGTTTATTTTGGGAAGCACAGTGACTACTACGAGACTTATTTGACCACACTGTAACAGAACTGATGGCAATTTAAGAAGTATATTGAAAAAAAGATGAAATTATTTTCTTCTCTCATGCCATAGAAGGGGGAGCAATGTGAGTACAAATTATAAGTCTGACATTTAATTAGAATCAATGAAAATATACCATCAAAGTATCTGTGCCAGAGACCAGGAAATTAAACTGTCAGGAGGACACACATTTCTGAAATAGAATATCTTGTCACCAGTTCTCTTTGTACCCATCTTCTTACTATAATCTGTAATTGAGAAAATGAGAATGAGAAAAAAAAAATAGGAAAAATAAAACCACTACTTATTAAGAGAAAGTAGTAAATGATTGTTTCAAAGGTAAGAACTGCAAACTGGTAGATAAGAGCACATTCTGTCTTGTCTGAAACACTTCTTTATCACAGAATTAGAGAAAATTAAGTTCTTTGATTACACTATGGATTCATTTGGATGTAATTTAATTTATCAATGTGTTAGAAATACATGTGAGTATAATTTAATAAATGCAACTATATAAAGTAAAAGAGACTATATATCAAGAGTTTTGTTACTTTTCTTCATGGTTTATAGGGATTTTAGATAAATAAAGAATAGTAGGATGTGGCATAATTATTTATTTGGAGCTATGCAAATAATTGATATTCAAATACTCAACATGAACAAAGAAAGTGAAAGAAATAAGTAGATTTCATTGGCTTTTGATCATCTATCTCTATGGGGACAAATATGAACCAAGGTTTTCAAAAGGGAAAAAGAGACTGACTGTTTAATAATTGTTTTATAATGTAAAGAACATTACTCAAAGAAAATTGATTTGAATTTCAATTCTGCATAAAGCTGTGTAACTTTAGGTAAACCACCTGATCTATTTGAATCTGTTTTCTTAATTATAAAGTATAAATATTTATTGCCACTCTATGTATCTTACAGAATTTCAATGAATTTAAGATTGTATAGTCACAAGTATTTTGAGAATTATCACATGCACGATATTATTTCCACTATGATAAAAAATCAAACCGAGAAAGAATGAGTTTTCTGATACATGGAAGTGTTCTAGGACCTCATTTATCTAGATTGGGGAAGGGGCTTGTGTAGACAGATTAGTCAGACTTCACTCAATAGATGTATACCTTTCAAATGCTCTAACAATATCTTTGCAGAATTTCATCCCAAACACTGTGTCTCATCAATACTAAGCATCCACTCTTCATTGTAAAAGCCTCTAAAATAGAAGCTTTCTCAAAAAAAAAATGTGTCTTGTGTTCTAAAATCTACTCAAAATACTCTATTTTCTCTCGGTCTTTCATTAAATTTTAATGGGTCATGCTGATATATAAATTTGTTTCTGTATCTACTAGACATACATATTCATGTATACATGTACATATACATAAAATGAAAAGGAATCCTGGTGTGTTTGTGCAAGGAGTTTATGCCATCACCATTTGCCTGCTATTCTGAGCATGATTTCTGCAGGCTCTAGTATCTCAGATAATCCCAAAAGACACTGTGTTAAATAGCACAAAAAGGGGAAAGTATATTATATAGTCATTTGATATGTCCATTTGTCTTCAGTTATTATTACTATGTGAGCTTTAATTTAAAAACTTCCTTTTTAGCTTGTATAGTAAATGACAAGAATATGATTGGTAAGGTGCAAAGCTTTAACAACTCTTTCCTGGAATCACCGCTAAATAGCCTTTTTAGCTTTTCTTAATTCAGCCAGATCATTACTCATTACTTTAGAAACCTATTACAACTAAGTTATGAACCTCAGATCATTCAGACTTTAGAAGTATGCTTTGTTTTAAACACTTAATACAGATTGGCTACTGATGAATCCACGTTTACTTACAAATAGTGTCTTTCATTCAATTAGTCTCATGGATTAGAGAAAAAGACATACTAAAAGAATATTTTCTAGAAGCAATTGTTTTGGAATAAGACTTCAATGGCTATATATATATATATATATATATATATATATATTCAATAAGCTGCATGTTTTTTGTACTGAAAGTTTAATTATAAAAGAAATACATTTGAGGAGTTATAAGCATGCAATAATTATAAGCATGCAATAATTATGATCAAAACAGTAAATAAATTATCAATGATTATATGAGCTAACATTCCTGAGTTCAAATACAAGCAGTGCTTGAAAATCACAAATTTGATGCACAAAGATAGTGGCGCCTCAGTAAGCTATTCTCAAAGATTTAAGTCAGGACACTGACTGCTGTAGAATTGAATGTGTCTCCAGCATTTAGAGAAACAGAGGCAACATAGATATTATGATTTAGCTCTTCCTCAGATCATTTTAATCTGCTGTTAAAATGGGCATATTTTCAAAGCAAAATTAATGACATGAATTACACTGTGTACATGATTACACCACTATATTTTCTTTTCTGGTTTTCTCAAGCATATCGTATAAGTTATTTCATTATTTCTATTTTCAAATTCTCTATTTTTTTTTTAATTTTCCCAGTCAAAACCCATAAAGAATTTCATGTTTCTATTTCCTAAATTTCTGAGCATTTTTGATCCATAAAGTCAAAGCCTATCAAGAATATTTGCTATTTCTATCTTCTAATTCAGGTGGTGGTTGGAGGATTAGACCAGGGATCTACAAACCTTTCCTCTAACGAGCCAGATCATAACTATTTTAGGCTTTGTAGGTAATACATTCTTTATTGCAGCTATTCAACTCTGCATTATAGCATGAAAGTAGTAATAGACAATATAAAACGGAATAAGTATGGCCCCGTTCTGATAAAATTTTATTTATGAATGATTCAATTTAAATTTCTTGAAATTCCATGTGTCAAAGAATATCTTATTTTTTTTTTTTTCAAACATTCGAAAATGTAAAAACCATAGGCCTTTAAAAAGCAAGGCACAGGACAGATTTGGGCAGCAGATCATAGTTGCCAAGCTCTAGTTTAGGCAACATAACATTACAGAAATTAAATGAGACTTCCAGATCAAATATAAAAAGTATATTACTATGCCAAAAGTATTCTTAGAAAAAAATAATATATGCTACAGATAAGTTAAACTAGGCTACTTAATGAAATGAGATTTAAATCCTGTTTTTTGCTTAATAGACCATCAACAATTTATCACATATATTACTTTGCTTAGTCCTCTTTTCCTAAAGACAAAGAAATGGAGACTCAAAAGCATTAAGCAATATATCCAAAAATCACATAACTAATATCTACTACAAATCTAAGAGGAGAAAAAAGCCAAAATCCTGTAAAAATTTAACACGTTGGGGAGTATGCAAGTCATTTTTGTATAACAACCACAAAAATGTTATGCCCTCACATTGACTGACATATACAAAATTGGTCCCTTTCAAACATTATCATCCTGAACAGATATGTTTATAAGTGTATTAGACTGTACTCTCTAATTTAGATTTTAAAGAGAAATTCAAATGTACTCATATATATATATAGTTATTACTCGGATTCTTTACTTTTTCCAAATTTCCTGTTAAAACTTTCTTGTGCTCATAGATTAAGTTGCCAATACCATTCTTCTGAATGTAATATTAAAATAATATGTCAGAGGTGATGAATCATTCTATAATCTTAGTTCTCACAAAGATAAGTATTTGTTCTTTAATATATAAAGAACACCATGGTAGTTGGTATAAAATGAAAATAAAATATATACAGAACATCCTATGAAGCTGCTCAAAACATAACATCCAAAAGTATATATTCAATATAACACTTTAGAATTCCACAAGACAATCATTCAAGTTGAATCCTTCCCTAAAAAAAAAATGAAATATTTTGAGTACAAAGCATAAGACACAAGTCTACTTAGTCTTTAATTACTAAAAAGAATGGGAGAATTATTACAATCCAGATAATATTTATTCCTTCTTCAGTTACTAAGTTCCCAATATTTTCTTATTTTGGGATAGATGCATAATCAAGTAAGTAGACTCTGCCGTCTAGTCCCTTGTCTTTTGTTGAGAAAGATATGTAAACAGATTTAGGTTACAATTTTAATATGCTTTGGAAGAACACAGATGACTAAATCTGCTTGTGGCCATCAGATAAAATGACATTTGATATATGTCCTAAAAACAGTAATTTTGAAAGACCTGTTTAACTTAAAAATCTTCACAGTTATAATAGTTACCACAATATCATGTGTCTGGCAGATTCATAAAATGTTTGTTGTCGGTGAAAATAACCATGTCAAATTTTATCTCTTTTGCCCCCTTTCGTTATAACCATTCACACATTCAGATTGAGCAAAATCCTGATATTTCAAATTTAATTCTCAGCCTTGGATATTCAATAATACACATGTTGCGAGTGTTAGAATTTAAACAAGATCTACTTGTTCTTCCTTGCACTCTATAATGTGAAGTTATCATGTAGTACTTCTGTGGCTAAAATAAATAAATATATACTATATTGTTTTTTAAAAAATAGAATAGAATACATAGAGATACTTAAAAATGGTCAAAGGTAATGACAAAGAGTTTTCTGTGTAAAATAATTAGGATAATAATACCCATCTTTCAAAACTGTACTCAATAATTTAATTTTAAAAATATTAAAATATTAAATAAGGTGGATTCTCATACCTAATAGGCATTATATGTTTTTTTTTTCATATTACCTTTCCCATTCTATTATAATTTCATATTTAGAAAGCATATTAAAGACATCTTTTTAAACCTTTTAGCATTTTTTAACTTAAGATTTTGTGGCTAAAAATATGTTGCTTTTCTTATCTTCACACAATCTTTAAACAATGATTTTCTGAAATGTTATTTTTATCTTTACTGTAATGAATTTCTACCATACCTCTGATAAAAAGGTTGGTATGCTTTGTTCTTTTTACTTGTCTTTTTTTTCCCTTAAATAAGAAGACATTATAAAAAGTTAGACCCTCTAACTATTACAGTAAAATGTGAAATATAATTTTGCTAATCATACAAAGGTCTACTATTAAAATAGAATTAGCAGTGAATTTGGAGGAGGTAGAATATCTTTAAACTGTTCTCTTTTTCTCATTTGAAGAGAGGAAAGTGTGGAAAGACCTTTTTTCCTATTGAGTAAGACTAGCTCTGCTAACCAGCCTTACTCCCTCCTAACACCTTTTTGTAGTCTGCTGAAAACAAGGACTTACATGGGAAAGGTTAAAAGTCCCAGATTACCATTCGGGTATTAAAATAGAATGAGGTAGTTCTTTATGTACTGATTAAGAAATACTTCCAAGCAACTTTACTAAGTTTAAAAAAAAAGATTATAGAACAGTGTGTACATTTTTTTACCATTTGCGTAAAGACTAAAGATATTTATTACCCATATATGCATTAACTATCCCTGTAAGAAGTTGGTAAGGCTGGTATCCCCTAGGGAAGAGTCTGGATATTCAAGGAGGTGTTATAGAGATGTGACAAGAGAAAAACATCAGAGACATTGCATTGATGGCTTTGAAAATGGAGGGAAAGCAGGGAAACAAATTCTCCCCTCAGACTTCCAGAAAGGAATACAGCCCTGCTTGCACCTTGATTTTAGCCTAGTGAGATTTGTACTGAACTTCTGACTTAATAAACAGTAAATATTACATACATTGCTTAAGCCACTAAGTTTGTGGTAGTTTGTTATAGCACCAATAGAAAATAAAAAATATAGGTAGGCATTTCAGTGATGCCTATCTTCAGCTCTAGTAAGACCCACTGTCTCAAGCTCCAAAGTTAGGCAATTTCTACGCTATGCTGACCATGACCCTGCCAAAATCTTACAAATTTATAAATTATCATTTCATTTACTTCACTATCCTCATCAAGTTTTTGGTCACTTGCAGCCAACAACCCTCTGTTCTACAAGTCATCTGAGCACCATCTTACAGCTAATGAAATGCATGCTCAGATAGTTTAAATAATTTAAACTATCAGAAAGGAAGTAAATTGGGGAGTAGAATTTAAACCCAAGCTGTCTAACTCTTGATCCTAAGTACATGTATCCCCTCAGAAATGTTTTATCTCCTGTACTGTCGCCTGCTCTACCTGTATCACAGATTTCATCTTCTCTTGGCTCTTTTGCTGCCTTATCATTCTATCAATTTCCCCCTCTACCAAGGATTTATTTTTGTGTTACTCTCATTCAGTGTCTTCACCACATTAATTCAGCCACCTTAAATATATATTGAGCATCTCCTATTTGTGGGAGATTATATATCACTTGCTAGATATACAGGAAGGAGAGCAGAACCTGTTTCCTAAGTAGAACACTTCTCTCTTGAAAATTAGTACTGAGGCCCGTAGCACCAAATAGCCTATTCTCAGTATTTCTCATTGAAGTCAAAAGTCCAACATCCCTTATTTCCTAATGGCTCCCAAATGGAATTCTACAGTTCTGACTTATTTTGTTGCCTAAGTTTGAATTTCTAATACTCTCTTGGGTATATTCCCATGGTTGTCCTTTATGTAGTATAAACAAAACTCATCCAAAACTCCAAAAACTGACAAATTGGTTCTTTATCCAGTGTTTTTTATTAGTTGTATTATCTATCAGCATGGACTAGGTTATCTTAGAAGTATTTTAAATGAATTTCTCTTCCTACATATGCCATTGATTTCATCACTGCATTGTCTCTCAGATCAATATAAAATCCTTACATCTTCACTTCTAATGCTTTGGTTCCGGCTCTTAATTTCCATTTTTTCAAACTTCTACAGCAGACTAATAATTGGTCTCTGAATTTGTATTAACTCATTCTTCTCACACTGCAAGCAAAGATAGTCTTTTAAAACAATTATCTGAGCATGTCTTTTTTTCAACACAAAACTATTTAATGATTCCTGTTACCAACAAAATAATATCCTAATTCTTTACCCTCCATTTAAGTTTCTTTGTAAGCAGGTCCAAGGTAATTTTTTCTGACCTATCTCATAGCATTCCCACATTCATAAATCTGTATCTCCTCCAATCACCAAAGACTACTCAGCATTTTCAAGCACAATGGATTTTCAAAACTCTGCTTTGCTTCATGTATTCCATCTAGCCGGTATACTACCTCTCCTTCTTCACCTTTCCTGGATGTTCACCTTCATGCTCTTCTTAAAGACTATCCCTGTAAAACCTACCTTGATTCTTCTGATGCAATTAATTCTTTATCCATTAATTATAGTAACTATGGTTCTTGTCTGCAAAAGACTTGTTTAGTAGAGACAGAAATGAAAAATTATATTCTAATATGAAATATATTTTTTAAAAGTCAGTATTTATTAGAAACTGTGAGAACAAAAGAAGGTGAGTACAGTCCCTAGCTCTGGAAAGAATAAGGAAGACTCTACAGAAAGATTATATTTGCTTTTATGTCTTGTATATAGGTGAAAGAACAAAGTTTCAAAGTCATAGAGAAGAAGTCTGTACTTGAAATCCAACTATGATATGTATTAGCTATATAGCCTTAGGCAAATTATTTTACCTTTCCTAAACTCAATTTCATCATCTGTAAAACAGTGACAATAATATGCACCTTTTAGGTCGTTATGAGATTTCAATGAGATGTTGCTTTACAAGCATCTGGATTAGTGCTCAAAAACGTGTTTGTTTTCATTACTGTTATATTCTTCATAATCATGACCATTTTTTTACTATGAATGAAGAATGACTGGGAATTAAATAGATGGATAAAATAGAGGAGGCTCTGTTTCAAGCAGCAAGTGCAAAGGCACTTAGGCATAATGCTGAATTAGATGTGGATTAGATAAGGTCATGCTTCAAAGCCATTTATCTTGCTTCTGAAATGCTTACTTGGTTGCTAGCTACCCAAAAGACATGCTGACCATTGATTTTTTTTTTTTTTGTCTTTCTCTCAATGTTAGTATACTACTGAGATAACAAAATTCAATGAAATCTTTCAATTCAGTTTTTCCAGTGAAGATCTCTGACCTTGGGTAGGATTTCCTTGGTATAAGACCCCACACTTGTTCTGCCTGAGTATTAATCCATATCACTATACTGATTTAGCAAATCATTTGTTTGGGTACCATCAGGTGTCTTTTTTATATAGGTGCATATATAAATGCAACTATAGCAGTTTGGTGATGGTGCACATGGTATTGCTGAAAAATAAAGCATCCTGTATTTATGTGGTTGCTTGTGGCAACAAAGAGCTAACATTTTCTGATTGCATGTCCTAAGACCTTAGAAATGTCTACCCAGTCTTTAAAAACAATGCTGAATGATCTCTTGAAAGATGAAGAATTTGATATCTTTTGAAGCACTGATGGGTTAAAAACAAACAAACAACAAATGAACAAACAAACACAATAGCTCGCAGTTGGAAAAATAGTCATCAACTATAGCAATACGCCATGGTTTAATAAATGATGAACTCTCAAATTATGTACTTGAGAAAGATATAATAGTACATAGTAACTGAAGAATGTGTTATGTAAAACAAGTTGCTTCATTTAGAAGAAGAAATATAGTAGGATAGTTAAGAGCACAAACTTTGGAATTACTACAAATTTTCAAATCTTGATTCTGTTACTTGATACTTATAAGATCTTGAGCACCATCTCTCAGTATCCACATAGCCCAAAATGGGTATATTTATAATGTAAAACTAAGGAGATGTTTGTGAGAATAAAATGAGAAACTATATATTAAGCCCTTAGAATCTAGCACAGAGTAAGCTCTCAATATTTGCTAATTCTATAATTGAGGCAATATGCACAGTAATAGAATACTATTGCATTATTTGTATATTTAACAAAAAGCAATAGCTATGATTATTAAAACTTGTTTTTGATAAATTCCCAAGGAAAAGAAATTAACCCTATCTGATGAATGATATCATCAGATGCCAATTCCCAGGTAGCTGACCAGACATTTGGGTTTAGATTAAGTATTTCCAAACCCTTCATGATTTTTTTCAACAATGTCACAATATCTTTCCTTTGATATGGATATTCTAGTTAAGATTTTACAGTGTGGTAGAGAGTTGCCTGCAATTCATTCCTCTAAATTCTCCCCTCCCCTTCCCTTCCCTTCCCTTCCCCTCTCTCTCATCTAATGGTTCATTGAGGAAGATGCCAAAGAAAACACATCCACATGATTCTCCTATTTCTCAAATAAGGGCTGTTTCTGAGAATAGGAATGGAGATTTAACAATTACACTGCTTTTCCTTTGTAGCTATTCGTCTAACCAAGAAGTTTTTTGTTTGTTTGTGGTTTTTACTAACAAAAGAGTGGGGGAAAAAAAAATGGTGAATGGCTTAAGCATTTTTGAACATTTACTTACTTTATAAATTAATAAATTCACAAGTTTACTTTTTCATATTTAATTTATGGACATTTCTTTCCAGAAGACTTGAAGATGCATTTTCCTTTCTCCTTTCAGTTATATCTTTAACTTTAGCAAAAATCTTTTATTAGCTTTCTCTTTTTCTATGTAATTTGATTCCTGTTGTTTTTCTTAAACTTTATAGCTAGCTTCAGTAGGTATTGTTTGAGCACTTCAATACAGGGAGAAATGTCATCATTTCTTTATATAAACAAACAAGAAAACCTTTCTTTCTTATCATATGTAACTACCTTTAAACGTAAAAATTTGTGTTAGAACCTACACAACATCCTTATACAGATATTTTGTCATTGACTATATGTGTTTTATGTTTGGCTTTAATTGAAGCTTCTTATTCAACCCTGTCTGTCAAACTCTTACCTATCAAGCTTATCTCTGAATTGTGAGATTATAAGCAGTTTTAATTTATTAGTTTTTATTTATTTATATTTATATTTTTCCAATACCCATATATTACTTTAGTAATAAGAAAAAAAA
>NW_011888798.1:4292377-4311422 GCF_000151845.1 Pteropus vampyrus | reverse complement strand
TTTTTTTTTTTTTTGGTTATGGATTTTATTCACTTGTAATTAATAAGAACTTAAAATTAAAATGTCTCTGCCCCTGAAATAGTTCATTATTTGACTGTTGGCACCAACCGGGCTTCCAATGTATTTTATAATTACTGTGATTCTAATCACAGTGTGATAGTTAATACAAATGTTAAGTCTTTCTTTTTCTTAATATGAATAGCAGTAATTCATTAGAAGCCTATTATCAGGATAACTATGTTCCTATTATTTGTTTCTTTCTGAAAATTTTAATATTATCGCTATCAAAGAAACTAATTAGGCCAGAGGACAAAGATCAGTTTTTATTTCTCCAAACTGTACTTAAATCCTATATTGGTGTCATGAATTATCTCTGGTGGAAAATGACAATTTTTTCATTCCTAAGCACTTACTTGGAGCCCAAAGGTCCAATATCTCAGCATCTCTCAATGACACAATATGCACTCTCACATTGTGAGTATTAAAATGCAACGATTTTCTATGAATCTGAATATTGATAACATGTTTAAAAGATACTTTGTAGATTCCAATTTTAATCTGAAGTAATAATATAATCATAGTAGAAATAACGATAAAGGGAATGAAAGGTTATCTACTTGATTAACCATCAGCTAAACAAAATTTTTCTCCAAATTATCTAATATCTGGTTATACAGCCCTGCGTTAGCACTTAGATTGCTAGGAGACTCACAACTTTAAAATATAGTGAATACATAATGATTTTAACATGTGCTTATCATTTATATCATTTTATAAATTCCCTTTGTAGTAATGTTTTTCTTGAAAAAAATGCTGCTCTCAGTTAACTAGCTTAAAAAAAAAGTATGTATGGGTTTATGAGAAAAATACATTCTGGTATTGGGAGATGGTAGAGGAGAGGCAATATTTGGAAAGGAGGAGGAGTCTCCCACCTCTATGGTACCACAAAAAAAGGATGCTAACATATTAGAACAGATAAGAATATTTGGATGATAAAATATTCATAAACTATGTCAGAAACATTGAAAGAAATACCAGAGTAAGGTAGTATGTACAGAAACAATAGAGAGAGGTGGTAGAGGTGGGGAAAAGAAGTGGCGATTTTCCTGAGGAAGTATCAGGCTTATTTATCTAATGCCAGTCTAGCACCATTGAGTGCACTCTATAGAATAATGACTAATACTCAATAAGAAATAATTCCCAATTACGATGAGCATCTCTCTTCTGGTGGAGATTGCTGCCTCTAAATAATAATGTCCAAGCTGAGGCAAAATGAAGGATGAAAAAGAGGGGTTTTTCTAAAGTCTATTTCAATTAAAAAAAAAATGCAGTATTTGTTTAAGGTACCAAGCACAAATTTGGTAATAAAATCTTGTGGTTATCTGGCCAGATGAGAAATTAAGTGTTATAAGAGTAATATCAAAGGGAAGAGGTGTGGGGGAAGGAGGGTACTAAATAAATAAATAAATAAGTCACCAGGGTATCTTCACTATTCTCTTAATAGTATACAAAATGACCCAGCCATATGTGCATATTTGACAAACTAAACTTTTTTTTCAGTTAATGAGTATAATCCTAGATAAATAGGGCAGTAAAGTTAAGGAACTGTTCATGCTACTATTTTAAAATTAGACTGCAGTGTTCATTCTAGAGTAGGTTATTATGTTTACCTCAAAAGAGCTATCTTTTAAAATAATCTTTTGAGAAACTAGCTAGAGTTTCAAAAGCCAATTTCTGAAAGACTTTCAAAAGCCATGTTTCTGAAACCCTACTCTTGGTTAGCAAATTTCCAGATGTGAAACTCTTTCACACAGAAGAATGAGTGGGCTTAAGGGAAATTTCAGATATACAACAAATATGAGAAAACATCATTGTTTTGAATTGAGCCATGTCTCCCTTACTGAATAAAAAAGTAATAGCGGTATGACATTCACATTGAGCCATGTTGTTGAAAATTATATCAAGGGCATAGACCGAATATTCTGTTCACGCCATAAAAGAAAGTAGTCCAAAAGAGAAGAGATGCTGTGAAACCCAGAAGCTTGTCATATAAAAGAGAAATTATTTCTTTTAAGGATATCTCTAACTAGATAGCCATAGATATTCTACAGCCAACAAGGCCAAAAACAGATTTATTCTCTTCCCTTTCAAACCTTCTTCTACTCTCAAATGATACATCTTTGTTTCTTAAAATTCAACCAAGAAATCACTGTCGCTTTAGTCGATATTTCTTGAGCATCTACTAAGTGAGAGCTAATGTGCTAGGTACTAGAAATTGAGTGGGAAGTTAGTCATATGCCAGGTCATACATTTGTGGAGTTTCTGGTCTAGTCTATGTCCTTAAAAGCTCCTGCTTCTTCTATTATTGAAACACTTCTCTACAAAATCTATCTCCATTCTTGCAAGTGTTTCCTATGCCCATCCATCTTCTATGAAGCTGGAATAGATCTCTCTCTCTCTCTCTCTCTCTCTCTCTCTCTCTCTCTCTCTTTCTCTTTCATATATATATATATATATATATATATATATATATATATATATATATGAGATAGATATACACACACACACACACACATATATATATATGCTCACATACATATACACACACACACATATATTAAAAAAAAAAAAAATCATGTCACTTCCCTTCTTGAAATGGCTTCCCAAATATAATTTAAGATTTTTTATGACCTGACCTCTACATAAGTTTCTGGTCTTAAATCTTCCTAAAATAAACTCTAGAATCATAGAACTTCTTATTATGATAATAATATATACTTTTTATTTTTTTATATATTTCTTCTATTTGTAATTCACTTACTGCCTCCTTACTCCAGTTACATTCCACTCGCCCTTTAAGGTATAGCACAAGTGTCATGTACCCTTTAGAATATTCACCAACACTCTGAAGAGAGTTATTCACTATTTTCTGAGTTTCCATGGAGACCGGCACATGCTTCCATACTTGACCTCTGAGTATATACTCAAGTAGTTTTTCTTCTGGGTAGACTTTCTTTACCTCTGAGGCTGAGGTGACCATTCCAAAATTTCTTGCAGCTGGTAATATTATATGTTTATTGTACTGCACTATAATTACTTGCATTTCTCAATCTTTTCTTGAAAGTAGGGTCTATAACTGATTTGTGTGTATTCACAGTGCCTACTTCAGTGCCTGGGATAAAAAAGAAACTCAATATATTTACACTGTAAAGAAAAAAGGGAGGGAGGGAGGATGGAGGAACCAATCTCTCATCAGAACTTGAACCAACTTTATTTATCTTACTATATGCCTTTCTCTAGTGCCCAGTTATACCTTAACATTTAGGAGTGTGTTTAATATTTATTGTATGACAGAACTCATGAACAAAACTGATTAAAATTACCTTATTAACAAGAGTTTCAAATACTGATATGGGAAACTATCCAAGATATATTTAATGTGTAAAGAAAATTGCAGATCTCATTTGTATAAAGAAATGTATTAATAATAACACTTCTGGAAAAAAATAAGAAACTGTTAATGGTGGTTTTTTAAGTAATGAAAAGGAGGATTGAGGAGTAAGCTTTCACTATTACTTTATAACATTAATATATGAAAGGAAATGTATACTTAGATTAAGACAAATGATGTGAATAATAGCAGAAACATTGCAAGTTAAGAAAATTTCAAAATGTCTTAATTGTACAATTTAAATTTCTCTGAGATAATATTTGCCTATAACTCAAATCTTTCTAAGCACCAAACTCAATATAAATATTCTTACAAACATCAAATTAGATCTATTTCATTTTTTTAAAATGACTTCATTGAATAAATATCCTTTCATTCTCCAGCAATTAGTGGTCTAGAGGAACCTAACCCAATGTAGACCACAGAACTTCAATACCGGTAGCACTTGTCCACTTATTAGAAATGAAAATTTGGGGCCCCACCCAAAACTACTGAATCAGAATCATTAGGCAGTAGGATCCATGGATCTGTATTATCAAGTCTTTCAGGTGATATCAGTGCGTACTTAAGTCTGAGTAACACTGCTCTTGAGAGCTTTATTCTTGAGAACTATACAACCTAATAGCATCATCTTTTGGTAGTGACTGTCCCAGAGCCAAGATATAAAGTCCCAAGGGGGAATATTCCCATACATTCAATAGTTATCAGTTGCCATGTACCATATTAAAGATTGAAAATAGACAGAATGCCTGATAAAAAGATACCTACATATACAGATGCACAAAACAGTCTAGTGAGAAAGCTCACAACTCGTTAAAAATATATATAGACAAACAAATATCATTACATGTTTTTTTTTGTTTTTTAGTACAAATAAGGACCTGGTGGCACACAGAAGTTATAGCAATCAGATCAGAGGAATTCAGAAAATGCTCTGAAGTAGTGGTAACATTTAAACCAAGTTTTGTCAAAAAATTTAGCCACTATTATGCATAAAAAACAAATAAAAATAAAACGAATTTAATATTTGAAACCAATTCTTACTGTTCACTTACTATATACCAAGCACTATTTCTTGGGTCCTGTTCCTGGGCCTAAAGATATAAGAAAACAAGTCCTGGCCAAAGGAGAGTAGGGGGCACTCCCTAAGTGGCTTAAGTAGTGGGCAAATTCAATAAGTTTTTGGTTTGATAAATGAGTAAACATGAAAATACCATATATTTGGTTAAATTCTTAAGAGATTTTAAAAATATCATCCTGCCTAGCATTTCTATAATCAAAATGAACAGACTTGCCATTGTCTGAATTATTTGTATATTTTGAAAAATTGCCTGCATATTTTATTTTATAAAATTTTAAATAACTGTTAAAACCCCTATTAAAACCTCCTACACTGCTTTATAGTAAGCAACATTTATGAAGTTCTTGCTGGTCGTAGAACACTGTGTTTTATATATTATATATATATTATAATATATATTATTATATATATATTATATATATTATATATTATATATATACATATAATTATATATACATATATACATATATATATATATATACACATTATATGTATATTATAAATCTTTGAAAAGACAGTTCAACATTTCAAATCATAGGCACTTCTAAAAACACTTTCTATACCAGAAAACTGAAGTGAGTTTAAAGGGTAAGAAAACTAGCGTTTAATTTTCTTATTTAAATTCTGCAGGGTTTTTGGTTAAGTAAAGCCATTCCATTTTCTGTTGCTTTGTGGTCACTGCAAACATTCTAGTGTTTTATGGACCAATCCACATCTTTATCTAAACTAATGTTTATTATAATAATCATTAATGGTGATGACTAGTGAACCAGCATAATCTCAATGTTTTCATGTTATCCATTAATATTAATTCCTACGGTTCACTTGGAATTACCACAAATAGGTTTATGTGTCCGCTGCTATGATTACATCAGGTAAAAATGAAGACAATTAGCTTTACTTCCTTGCAAGAATGTACTGGTGTTAAAGTACCAATACTGAGCTACTTGACAGAAGCTACCTAAGATGAGTTCATAATAATGCTAGTTTGCCAAGTGTCTTTTGGGAAATCACTCATTTTCCAGGCAGAATGTAGAAACAGGGAATCCATTGTTAGTAAAGTACTATCCCCCTAGAAAATTAAATCACTTTCAGTTCTCTCTTCTTCACATATGATGAGATTCCCTATACCTCCTCAACAACAACAAACTTCATAGTGAAATTGTGAGCCAAGTCTTAGCCCTATATAAGTATACTCATTTACAGAATAAAACTATCTTGAACTTTTACATTCAAGACAGTTCCTCATATTATACCATCCCTACACATCTAAAATTAAAGCAAAGATATGATAGTAATGTAGGTAGAAAAGTAACTCAGCTAAAGTCGATCTTAATTATAGACCAAGTTTATGCACTAATGGATTTAGGCTATCTCCACTCTATATCTTCAAGACCTAAGTAGATCAACAGGCTGAAAAATAGGAAATCATCTTCAGCCTAAGATCAAAATATCAAAAATCAATAAGCTGTTCAATTCTTATATTTTTAACACAGTTCTATAAATCAGTTCAAGGACATAGGAGATAAGATACAATAAATCAATAAATAGAATAAATTCATTGTGACCCAAGTATACAGACCTAAATTTGTTTTGTCAATATTCTTGCTCCTAATTTTAGGCCTACATTCTTAATATTATCTAATACTGCTCTTAAGAAGTTTGAATTTAAAAAAAAAAACACATTACTCATTTTTTTAATCTAAAATTTTAAATTGTTTTGATAAATTATTTTCATGTGTATTAATTAGGTATTAATAGTTGAAATTTGTCCGATTACTTTTAAATGGATATTTAAAAATATTATTCTCCATCATTATCATGCTTTTTTTATTTCTCAAATTTAAAGTTTTTTACTTCTTTTGAGAATGGTGATTTTTTTCCCCCTGGAAAGTTGTTAAATGACTACTCTCAGAGACAAATGTTAGTTTTATCCACAGTCTATGACTGATTTCCATCAGCAGTGTCTCTGACAATATCCATGATATTTAGCTTGTCAGTGAATATAAACACTGACCACATGCCCATTATAAGAATTGGGAGAAAATATTAAAGCCAAATAAAAGTGATGCTGATAAAACAATGTGTCACATATGTCGTGTTAGATTACGCTTCTTCTTACCAGATCTCACTTGAAGAAATATCCCTTAGTCTAATTGGATATATTATTATTATTTTTAAAGTGCTTTTTTATGGTCAGAAGTCAACGTTAATTTGGATAGTAGATACCTATTGTAATTTTAAGATGGACTGCCTTGGTATTATAAAATAAATTTGTTCCAAACAGGAAATAGTATTATCATTGCCAGAGCAATGCATTGAACATTATAGGTACATAGTAAATAATACTTTTTAATGATCAAGAGGATAATAAAGTAATTGGAACTTGAGGCATAATTGTTCTCAACTACCTTCTAAGAACTTAAATTCAATTGAAAATATATTTTTCTACTTACCTATGTAATATTTTACACATGAATGATTGTTTTATTATTGTTGAATTTATGACATTACGAAAACATAGAAAGTTCAAAGTGGAAACAAGATTATTTAATCTAATTTCCTTATTTTACACTTATGAAAATAGAGCCCCGAGAATATAAATGAATTTCCTAAGGTCAAAATCTTGAATTATATCTATAATTTTGGACTCAAGCTAAACTAGAAGTTCTCTCTGCTAAACATCCTACCTTTTCAATTGCCTTGAGTCTTAGTGTTTACTCTTTTGATGCATTATCTATAACCATTCACAATATACTAAATTAGCTATGTAATTATTCTATCCACTTTAAGATATTTAATGTCTTCAACATTATGATGCATTTATGTCAAAGAAACATTTAACTTCATTTTCCTTTCCCAAAGGCAATCGGAATAGGAAATAAACAAAAGTGCACTTGGGAAGAGGGTGTGATACTTTTTAAAAGCAATCTTATCTCTGCATTAGTATTTAAATAGCTAAACCCTGGATTGCTTTTCCAATTTACTAGGCTTGTGGGTTTTCTATAACCCTCGTGCAGAGTATATATCGTGTAGACGTTAGATTTCACTCACCTTTTCCAAAGGGAATTTATATAATAATTCAACTGATCCTTTCCCTAGCTCACATAGCTAACTTGGATCAGTGGATTACAGGGAATTTAGGCCTAAATCTAGATCAAAGTCTGTTTATGTTTCAGCACACTGATGATGGATTATTCTTTAGGGGAGGTAGTAAAGGAAAACTTTTGCAGGTGATGCAACCAACATAAATTGATAAGTTGTGGACATTAAAGGAATTATATATTCATTAAAAATAAGGTACATTTTGTTTAAGAATTTTTATAGGAAACACATTAACTAGTTGAAGGTCAGAAGATTAGTAATAATAAAACATAATCGATATATTTGAATATAGGTCAGGAAATAGTATCAGGAATTAGTATCAGGAAATGTAAGTTATACTTACTTCATAATCATTAACTCCTGAGTTACAGGGGACTAATTCATTATAGTGTTTGAAGAATATAAAGATCACTATTTCCTTTTCTTTCCATTTATTGATAAATTTGTTACAACTAAGACCTGTAGAAAAATGTGGTCATTTGCAATGAAAACTGATTAATCAAACTGTGAATTAGCTAGTCTAGTTTATTAATTACAAGCAGGGTAAAACTTGATCAATAATGGTAAGCTTTCTGAAATTGGGAAAGTTATATTTTATTTTTAAATATTCCTAACACCATAAACCATGACAGTCAATAAATGTTAAATACAATTCCTATTGTATGATATCCATAGCATTTATATATCCCATAAATCATTATGTTCCTGAAATGAAACTTCATATAACATCTATCAACATTGAAATTACATATACCAGAACTTTAACTAACTTCCATAAATCCCAAACATTTTCTCAAATAGATTAGCATTTATAGAGAAAGGTCTGGGCCTATTTTATCTCAATACGTTGGTTTATCTGTGCTCAAAATTAATTTAGAAGTTTATATAGCAAACTAGGACAACTTGTGTCTCAGGGCAAAAAGGCAGAAAAGATGTGAATCTTGGCAACTTGGACCTCCTGTCTCTGTGAATATTTACATTTATTACCCTTCTAAATCATCAATTTCACCTTCTTAACAATGATCTGGCCATTGTTACTCCTCAGAACACGTACACTAAATTCTTTCAGAAAAATTAAATGTCTTTCTTTAAACATTTCATAGCTTAGTCTGAGATTGAAATCACAGATTGTCAATTTTCTTTAACTTTTAAAAATCTTTCTTTCTCCTCCTGATCTATAATTAAAGTGATAATGGTTACATTTTATAGTACAATGTCAACCCCCTTCTAATATACTCTAAATGCATTTGTTTTCTCTAGAAATTTAGAAAAAAAATTATAAGCGAATTCTGGAAACTCTACTCTCTGTGTTTTAACTTTACAATAACTTTTCTTTTACCATTAAGTTATTTATTTCCAGGATAGATTGCCAATCAAAGATATTTATCTTCTATGTGTTATTTATAAATTCGCTTAATGAATATTTACTGGTGCCTGTCTACTTGGCAACAAGGATTATACAGAATAGAGATGGAGATATTATGTATAAAGCAAAGTTTCTCCAGAAGTTTGTAATTTAATCAAGGATATATGTTACACACAGAAATATTTTTAACATTGGGTCAAAAGTGATTGGTTATCTAAAAGGCAAAAAAATGATGTATAATGGAAGTTGAGACGTTGATTCGATTTAAACTGACAGGTTTCAGGAAAGGATTTGTGAACACAGTGCCTCACGAACAATATCAGAGGCTGAGAGGCATTTCTCTTTTGAGAAACCTAGATAACGTTCAAGTGACTTGGAGAAAGTTTTCAGCATCGATTCAAACAGAGATTTCTTTTCCATCTCTAATAGTTTTCTGCTTTTACAAATAACAAATGCAGCTAGGCTAGTGGACAGTTTTTCTTACTCCCTCAGTATGGCTCTAACTATCTCACTGTCACTCACTACTACTGACATTTTGCTGCATGTTGATGATTCTGTGTTGCAGATTACTCACTAAACTTAATGTCTGTTTTTGCATACTCGATACTGTTGTCTGGTAATCTCTATATAGCTCCATTTTATAGGAAAGGCGAAATAGATAAAGTGTGGACTGGATATTTATGGACACCTGCACCGGCATTCCAGGCAGGGAAAATTGCACAACCGCTGCCTCCAAGTCAATAAAATAAGGAATGTTTAAAAGAAGATTGTGGGGATTCTGCCAGCTCCCGAGTATACCTGTTTCAATTATGCATTCTGGAATTGGAGAAATAACCAGAAGATGGGTTTGGGGACCCACTGACCACTGTGAGATAGATCTGAGTTAAAACTCCATTGATCACCTGACCTCCATAAATCCCTAATCTGATTGGTGACAGAGAGTTTATTATCAAATGGCATTCTTATAACTTTCATCAAGCAGAGAGCAATGTGAAAGTAGTACACTCTATTAATTTATACTGTGGTAAGAGATCAAAAAAGCATGAATTTATTTTAATAAGTAACTAAGAACAGTGCCTTATTATACACTATAATAATGTGCACTTTTTTAAAGTAAAACCTACCAATAAGGATGTAATAATAATCAATAGTTATTATATTAATTATATTAATAATTAATAAAATAATATGAAAGAGTAAGACAACATTTAATATTAACAATTCATTTACATTCAATAAAGTTAGGCAGTCTGAAAAAGAAAACAGTTTTTGTACTGAGCAAAGCTTTTTGTCCTAAAGTTACTATAATTAGATCTATTGCCCAGGCCCACTATTAAAGTGACCTAAATAACTGTTATTTACATCTGTAATTTAAGAATCCATTGAATTCCATAGTTTTAGACAGAGTACACTTAATGTTGGATACTGTGAGTTCAAGCCATAGCACAGTAAGAATGAATAAAAACATTTTTAATGTTTTCTGGCATAATGTCTCTGGGTTGCTTATATCTACAGTGTATTCTACAGGGCTTAACGTATTTACTCAACCCCAGGAAACATGATTCAAATAAAATTAGAATACCTTTTCCCATTACATTTTTATCTTCTGACTTTTCATCTGAAGCCTAAGGAATATGACATTACAAGTGAAAATGAGCAAAAAAAATGATCAATCGAGGCTTTTAAGAGCTACAAAAAATCTGCAATACTTTTTTCCTTTATATCCAACATAAGCAAAATACAGAAAGTAATGATGTGGGATGCAATAAAGTTTTTTTATCAGTTCATTGGGATGAGCATCCTATGTTACTCATATTTCTACCTATATAGCTCATTTATCCAAAACTTTCAGTAATAAAGTTAATGGCATTTCACACTTTTAAACATTCCTGCACTATTTTATGTTATATGAAGACATGAATATGAAATAGTAAAATATTCAGTCCAAAAACAAAACCCAAGATTATACTGTTAATGATAAATTAATAGGTATACCTTTTATTATGCCTAATCAGTAAATGTAATCTTAATTCACTGTTTACTTTTGTCTCTTTTTTTGCTGCTCTACTTCTGGAAATACCAGTTTCTTAAGATCAATCATAATTGGAAATGTGACTAACTTTACTAAGCACCAATTTTTTGTGCTCTGGCACTTAATTCTTCTTTGTTTTATCTAATCTTCATAACACTTTTCAGTGATGAGTTGCTTTTTTTTTTTTTATTTATTTTATAGAGAGGTTGTAACTTGCCTATCATCTAAGTGACCTTATAAAGATTTAAATTTAGGTCTTTCTGACTATAAGTGTCATTTCCACTAATAACATGCTGGCTAGAAAAGGAATTTGAAATACATTCAAACTTAGTGTTCTTGGTCAACCCACTAAACCACATTTTAATAGGAAAGAAACTTGCAAAGTGAGCCCACAAACATCTTCCTGGATTCTGGAGAAATAACAAAAAAATGAACAGATTAAGAAATTAGAGCTCTGCTCAAATATAGACCTAATAAATCAAGGAGCAGGGATAATTTTCAAAACAGTGTAATTCTCATTTATAGAAAAAAAAGTAGAAATATGGACTTTGTACACAAAAACAGAATTATGAACATTCTCGTTGCATTTAAAAACTAATTAAGGATTGCATAATTTAAATCTGGAAGAATGAATGATGGTGAACTATATATCTGCTATAAGCTTAATAGCCATGTCAATATATCCATTTGTCTTTTTTTATATATATATATTGTCTTGAATTATATGTGGTTGTACCTTTGTATTAAAAAGTGACTCTTTGAAATATAAAATTCCCAACTTTGCTTTAGTTTTTTCATCTAGGAAACAGAGATATTGAACCCCTTTCTCATACACCTCACTGATTAAAAATAAATTTCTAGGTATAAAAGCACTTAGAAAGAAATTTGCTTAACATTAAGTTCTGAGTATCATTAACCATTATAGTTCAGAAAAGGTTGTCTTAATTTCCTTTAATCAAATAATAATCCAGTAATACCTATCATTTTTAGGTAAACGAGATCATGAAATATTCCACGAATCAAAGAAAGAGTAAATTATTTCAATATAATTCAATCTTAAATCTATTTAGTTCTCAATTATAAATATTACTTTTTAAAGAGGCATATTTGATTAAAAAGAAACTCTGATCCTCTGACTATCCAGTATCAGAGGTGTAAGAAAAAGCAATTTGTAAGACGACTATGTTTCTAGCAGTTTTGAGCTTTACAAATTGATATATATATATATATATGTTTTTTTTTTTCCATTTTGAAGACAATATTGTACAGGGAAATTTCAATATTTATGTATAAAACTGTTTAGAGAAGAAAATATTTAAAAAAATAATTACTTTATTCATGAGCTAAGGATTTTGTTTGTTTTCAAAGCAATGAAAGATATATAAAAATATTTGTTACTAAATAATCTTCAAGATATCTAGTTATCGTATTTCTAGTTCTATGTTTCTAAATTTTTTGTGGGTTTAATTATTTCTTAAAGCATTCAAGCTATAATCTGAATTAATTTTCAGATTTGAACAAGTAAGAATATTCTGTAGTAAAATCAATTTTTACTCCTTACTTTTATATGATAAATAGTGGGAAAAGATGAGAAATTAAAAGTATGATAACTGACATATATTAAGAGAAACTGTTTCTAGACTCTGCTCTCAGAATATATTAGGTATGTGTATAACCTGCATTTGAACTCTTTCAGACTCTGTCATTTCTGACCTGGAAAACTAAAAAGACTTCAGACTAGACTACTACAAGTTCACCTTGGTTAAAATCTCTTTAGGGTTAAATTTGGAAAGTCCATTGGGAAATCAGTTTCCCATTATAGGTCTGGATTTAAAATGAAAGCAGTAAAGGACGTGAAATGAATCATTTTCTTTGGCAGGTTCTCATCTGTTTTAACTTTTGTCAATGAGAGATATAGAAGAATCAATGATGGCTGACCAAATTTGTGTGTGGTGTAATTTGTCTCATTGTTTATCCCTAAAAAATTCCCATTTATTTATTATGCAGACATTCAACAAGCATTTACTGAAAGCATACTAGCTATCTACAACTATCCTAGGTGTTATAAATGCAAAGGCAAACATTTAGCACATGCTTCCTGCCTAAGCACCTTCAATTTCATTATATGTGGAAACAAATACGTAACTAAATAGAGAGAGAAGCTATGATATAACTGCAGAGTAAAGTTGGGGTACTAGGAAAAACTGGCTAATAATAATATCATAATAGTATGGCACTTTAGTGTTCTAAAATAATTTTTCATATATTTTCTCATGAGAGTTAGTAGTTTTCAAAAAAATGAAAGAGCACTGTACGTATGACTAACAAAAGGTTAGATACTATTGAAGAGACTCAGGATATATATATTCTTCTACCTGAGTATCTTGAGAGGTCAAGGTAAAAGAGTTAAATTATTTGATAAATGTAAGAAATAGACTGAATTAATAAAATGGCTATTTACTAAAAAAACTATCAACCACCAGAAAAATAGAGCCTCATTGTATATTCACCAGGGAATGGCATTAGATCATAAGTTAGGTAACCAAGGTATAGAATTTGCTAACAAAGCAAGCTTTTAAATAATTCATCTGCACGTCTTTGTAGGTGGCTCATGACATGGGATAGAGTAAAAAAGAGATAAATATCTGGACAAACTATACATGCACATTAAGAAAAATGTAATATAACTATTTCCTCAACATGTTAATTTGTTTATTTGTACAGTGATTCAGTCAGTCCCCAAGCATTCATTCTACATCAAATCTGTGTAAGGCATCCTGCTATCTACTCAGAGAAACAAAAAATTAATCAGATATAGATTCTGACAACAATCCTCCTAGGTAATTTGGAAACAACTTAGAAAATGGTAAGGGTGATATAAGAGGTAAAGATAAATTGCTTCAATGTCTCAAAAAGGGGGAGTTTATTTCTAGTTTATGTTGAGAGAGGGAAGTTAGGGAAAACTTCACTGAGGAGGTGAGTTTTGAGCAAGCCCTAAAAGGATAAGAAAAATGCATATTCAGAAAGAAACAGGAAAGTGTCTCAGCAGAAAAAACAAAATATAGATTATAGATGATACAATATAATATAGATAACTTGAAAAACAAAAGTTATTTTGTAAAGGCTCAAAACACCCTAAAATACCATGTAAGAATCATTTGGGTCTGTGGAGGAAAGTATTAATCACATAGGTAATTATAGAAAAGTAGGCCAAAATTTCAGCTTCTAAATGTCCCAATTTTATTATTTGATGTAACAATGCCTTGCATATTGTGTAATGGAAATCTATTTTAAGCAACATTAAAATACTGCACTAGAGTAAATTGGACTCCAAATCCCTTTTTAATGTTGAAGATAGTTAGACTGATAATTCAAAGCATTTAAAAAATAAAATAAAATTGGCTGGCTGGAAAATGCCAAAGAAACAAGTGTTAACTGCTCTGACTTGAAATTTATTTTCCTCATTTGATGTTATCATTTTTCTTACTTTTCAATCAAAGGCTACTTTGAAGGGCATATGAGATCAAGTCACATCGAGGAATGTGAGAGAAATTAAAAACAATTTTTTCAGTTTAATTTTTCACATATGTTCATACAGATGGTATTTAAACATATTTTAATTATATCAAAAAAAACACAACATTTCAGTCTGGCAGTTTGACCCTAAAACTCACATTACCCTCTATCATTCAAAGCCAGTTGTTCTGAATGCAAACTGAGGTTCTTTTGTTCTGATACCATTAACAATATAGCAGTCCCCCATTAATACATACATATACACACGCACACACACACGCGCGCGTACACACACACACACACCCTTTTTCTCAATTGCCTAACAAGATAAAATGACTAGACTTTTATGAGCAATTAAAATAAATGTAGGGCAGATTTTCAGTGTGTGTTTTTTTTTTTTTCCAATGATATGTTTAATGTAGAACTAATATATTTTTTAAATATAGGTATTATATTTAATATAACATATAATGTGCAAAAGTACCAAAATTGAAAGAGCCAGAGACAATGAAAAATAGTGAGGCACTGAATGTTTGTGAAGGAAAAGAATTAGAGAGCATCTAGTATGGTGTTTTACAAACTATAATAGAAATTTTAAACTATTCGATAGTCATATTATTTTAAATTATATTATAAAGTATCTTAAAACTTTAATGTAGTATACACGATCATTTTAAAATAAATTAATATGAATGAAAAATATTTAGAAATTTATTACGCTGGTCGTGTGCAAATACGGCAAAAATAGTAATGTGATATATGAAAGAATGAAGTTTGAGCAACATTTATTGTTCCAATAGGGACATTGGAACCCAAGTAAATATGACACCTGCTTGTAATCAAACAGTAATAATCATTTATTCAGATAAATGATTGGAAAAAACATTTTCTAATACTATAAAATCTAATCACCCAGCTACTATATTATCTATCCAATTCAAGATATAAGATTCAGGTGGTAAATTTAAGTTATAGGTGTCTCCTTAAAGTCTTGATCATACTTGCAACTGGAATATTGATCATTGATGGCTAGTGAAGTTTTTTTTTTTTTTTTAATCGATTGTTCTCAACTTTAAAAGTAGCTACATAACTCATTTCATGAGATAAAGAAATTTTCAGGTTTATCTCAGTTTCTTCTGAGAAAAGGGAGGTCACTCAAATATTTAAAGGAGAACAATCAAGAAATAATAAAGTTTTGAGGGGTTTTTTTGATATATGACTAAGAGAATTATCAGCATGATAGGTATGACTAAACTACCAGAGCAAATATTCCACAAATCAAGGACTATATCTCCATTGTTCACTATTCCTCTTCAATTAGCTCAGTTACTATACTATGGTCAATTTTTAGTAAAAATCTTAGAAATTAATAGGCAGGAAACTGAATCATACATGAAAAATTAAGAGTAGATTAAGCTGACCTAAGGAGTAATAATCTCTATTCCAAGAACACTGGATGCGATGGAGGAGATTTAAACACCTGATAGATATCTGTATAGACTGCATCTACTCCTTTTCAGCTATGAGATTCTATGCTTCTTTCCCAATGAAAACCTGGAACACATTAAACTATATTACCTCTTGGAAATCATTATGGTACCATTTAATAATGTATTACATCCTTAAATTAGTATTGTAATTTTGTAACTTTAAAGAACTAAATGCTTTTGTAACTTTAAAGAACTAAATGCTTCTAAAGCCTGACTACCATATCCTCCTGGTAGTACATAAACAGTTCCTTAGTAGCTCTTCATAAATCATATCATTGTTAAACTCATTATACAGGTAGCAAAACAAAGGCAACACGGAACTGCAAACCCTCTTACTTCCTAGACCTAGTCATAATGATTTTCAGGATCTCACAGCACAGCCCTCAGAGCTCAGGTTCTATAAATGAAGTTTCTGTCCACATTATTGAGTATAGAAAATCACAATTTTCTTTGCGTTAATAGCATACATAAAGGGGGAAAAATAGACTATCTATTCAAGTAATGTTTAGATGAATGTAAAAGACTCTAAAGAAATCAGTCAACGTGTACCACCTTTGTTTTAAGAAAATCTCCCAGAGCACAGAGAATGCCGAGATTAGAAGTGACTGTATATTCCATTACCTTTTATGTATGTATATACCCCGGGGCCTAGTCACTGGCATTTATTACTAAGTTCATGAATGAAATATTAGAAATGTTCCCAATTTACACAAACTCAAAGGCTACGGTGGGAAAATTTAAAAATTCCAAAACTAAAATATTTAATATTGGAATCCAAATTTATTTATTTCAATGCTCTACTGACTGAGGCAACTTTAGATTATAACAGGAAGAACAAAGCATGGGCTGCCTAAAGAAGTAATAAGTAAGGAACATTTTGAAATGGAAACCCTGGAGACAGGAAAGAACTTAGGTAAAGGTTTCTGTGTACGTACAAAAATACCCACAAGTAAAATGAACCAGTGTGTTGAAACGTAATTCTGTGATTCCCATGGCAACATCTTGGGAATTAAGTTTGTAAGCACTATATTTTCAATATATGTTGGTGTGAGTTTCCAGAATAAAACAGATCAGTCCCAGGAAATCCTTTTTATGATGTAGTCATAATATAAAGTAGGTTATTAATTATGAGGCTGTACTCTTTCTTTAATCAGTGGCATGCTGTATGTTAATCGGAAACAAACAAAACTATTTTGAACCTATCTATATATAGGTGAAATTTTTCCCTTCCATAAATGCCACTTTATTTACTGTTCCTATTTCTAAATATAGCTATAAACAATTTGTGCGCCAACTATCCCAGTACAAGCAGAGAATAATAACTCATTGAAATTGAGGCAGTTACCATCACATTTGCACTCCCTGAAGCTGGCAGTTTCATTCTCTAGAGACAGGTTCATTTATCACATTCACAACCACAGTAAAAATGAAATCATCAACTAAAGGAACTCTGGCTCACTCATTTTCCTCTAGGAGTGCCAATGAACATTTCAAATATTTAAGAAGAAGATCTCCAGACTCTATTTGTTTGAGAGAAAGCAGAAAGCCTGGAGAAGGTGACGGGCAGTATCGAGATACTCCACGGCACAATCAGAGCTAAGAACTTTACAAGTCCTTAAAAATCGCATTAATATGGCATATGTGAACTGATAAATTAGAACCATGAGGGTTAAGGGTGAGAGAGTAGACTAGAATAAAATAAACCTTTGAGAAAGCTTTTAAATTTCAGTTGTGATCTCATTTAGTGTTCACCTCTTGTGAAGTTTTGCTCTCTATGTGTGCTTCTTTTCCTACCAAAGCAAAGCAAAACAAAAACAAAACTTCATTGTTTTTGTTGTAAACACAGTTCTAAACTGGATTTTTTATTACATTGTGTTTTCGTTTCCACCTATAATGCACATATTATCCTTATCATCTCTTCTGTATGAACCTTTGTTGGACAAGTAATTGGAATTTAAAATGGTGTTGAATTTAGCCATTTTCTTCCTTTACAACCTGTTGTTTGCTTAAGTGTATTAATTTTATGGAAAAAATAAATCAAGTTTAATTGTTTCTTTCTCTTTGTCTCAATTTCAGAAATAGAAAACATTTTGTCACCAAATTCTTTTGACTTTGAACAATAGTACTGTTCAATATTTTTTGCCCAGGAATCTTCAATTACTTCTCATGACCTCAAAAATGAGAAATGCTAAAATTTAAAAATGTATTATTTTTAGGCACTAATTTAGACCCACTGTTTATGTACATAAACAATTATTAAAAGGCAAAAAAAAATTATATCACATGGATATACTATGAAAAGACCTGATCATTTCTCCTACACAGAGGATGAACACTGCAAACTATATCATTGATGACTTATAAAGGCAATTTTTGGATGTAACACAACTACTACTTTGCAGAACACTATTGAACTTCTTATACTAAAAACATGAATATGCATGATCACTACATAATGTGATTTATTAGTATTTTATTAATATGAATTTTTATCTTATAACCACATTTTAGGGTATTTCTGGCACTGATTGAGAAATATCAATGTTTTAAAATTAAAGTGATGTCTATGGATGATGCCCCAAATATGTCAGGACAAACCTGGGTTTCCTTGGTCTTCTGACTTTCTGTCAGATACTGGCAAATGCTTAGATTCTTTGAAAGATCATATAAAAATAAATGAGGGGGTGGTTCCATGGAGTAGTGGTTAGAACATCTGCTTTATATGCAAAAGGTTCTAGGTTCGTGCCCCAGAGGAGCCACGGCCCTTACCCTGAGTGAGCCAGGCTCCGGGTGTGCCAGGCCCCAGGTATGCACTGTTAGCACGTGGGAGGAGATGCCCCAGCTTCAGAGATCCAGTTCTTAAGGGGAGACGGCAACATCCGTAGGTCAGGGGTAGAAGTAGGGTGTCGGGGGTGGGGAGATAAAATAAAATAAAATAAAATAATAAAATAAAATAAAATAAAATAAAATAAAATAAAATAAAATAAAATAAAATAAAATAAAA
>NW_011888798.1:4242886-4292327 GCF_000151845.1 Pteropus vampyrus | reverse complement strand
AAAATAAAATAAAATAAAATAAAATAAAATAAGGACATCAAGAGCACTAAGTAAAACTATTTGAGTAAACAAAAGTCACTTCTATTATGGATTCTCTAAACATAAAGTCAACCTTAAACACAAAAGACTGCCAAAGCAGAAATTTTCACTGCCAAATGCCTCTGAGTTTTGAAAATACAATAGTCCCTCCTTATTCATGGCTCCCCTCCTTGTGGTTTCAGTTACCTGTGGTCAACCACAGTCTGAAAATATTAAATGGAAAATTCCAGAGATAAACAATTCATAAGTTTTAAATTGCATGCCTTTCTGAGCAGTGTGATGAAATCTTATGCTGTCCTGCTCCATCCTGCAAGGAGTGTGACCTATTCCTTCATCAAGCATCTCCATACTGTAGATATACACTTTTGTTACTTAGTCATGTAGTAGCCATTATGTTTATCAGATCAGCTATCACCATATCCCAGTGCTTGTGTTCAAGTCACCCTCGTTTTATTTAACAATAGCCCCAAAGTGCAAGAGTATTGATGCTAGCAATTCGGATATGCCAAGCAAAAGCCATAAAGTATATTTCCTTTAAGTGAAAAAAGTAAACATTCTCTACTTAATAAGGAAGGAAAAATACTGTATGTTGAGACTGCTTAGAACTATGACAAAATGAATCTTCTACCCATGAAATTGTAGAAGAAAACAAAATTCTTGCCATGTTTGTTGTCACACCTTAAACTGCGAGTTGCAGCCACAGTGCACGGTAAGTGCTTAGTTAAGATGGAAAAGGCCTTAAATATGTGGATAGAAGACATGAACAGAAAATGTGCCCTGATTGACAATAACATGTTGCCACAGAAAGCATTGAGTCTATAGAAAGACTTCAGCGAGAAATCCCCTGAAATGAGAGATATACCAAGCCATTTACTGAAGGTAGGGAATAGTTACATAGATTCAGAAATAGGTTTGGACTAAGAAAATATAAATATTACTGGAGAAGCTATATCTGCCAATGAAGAAGCTACTGCCACATTTCCATCATATTTGAAGAAGTTGGTTAGGATTTGGAATTAGGATTTGAAGAAGTTGGTTAGGATTTGGAATTATCTGTGGGTTCAGGCATCCACTGGAGGTCTTGGAACATATGCCCCATAGATAAGTCATTGAAATTTCACAGATGAAGAGAAGTAATTGTTCTCCAGATCTCAAAAATGTTCATCAAAATGGGAGAAGGAAGTGATATCACACTGAAATATAAAAAACATTAGCCTTTAGACTGCTAGACCACAGATAAACTCATCAGGAATTACTGTTAATTGGTTATGGGAATGATTCTGTTTAAATGCTAACACATCTCTTCTAGAATATACCCAGCATTCTGAGAAATGTAAACATGTCACATGAAACAGTTCAAGACTTGATATGATTGTGGAATGTTTGCTATTCAGTATCTCAAATAAGCATCCTATGCAAATATGTATTCTTTTCCAGGTTGGAGTACTCTCTATGAACTTTCACAAACCTGTATTTTTCCTCTCCACTAAAACCTTTCAGTTATCTTAATAATGTTCCTGATAATGAAAAAGATTTCTACTAATTAGGATAATCTCCAGTCTCTAGCTCATCTGCTTCCATGTGAGAATTGTTTGAAAACACTTTTACCCACCTAATATACTTTAAGCTCCCCACATAACTTTGCCCATCTCAAATTTTGGCTCTTTGTTTCATTTTTCTGGTGCATGAAGATATTGATTACTTGATATTTTTCACATCAAACACCTATCTTGGTGGGTGGATGGATTAACCTTTAAAATAATGAACAAGTAAAATGGCTTCAAGAAAGAGAGAAAATAAATAACGATATTTTCAAATTCAACCACAAAATAGCAAACAGTTTAAAAGAGTTTTCTCTAAAACATAAAATATTTCTTTAAAAATAATCTATTCACAAAAAATTAGGTCTGAAAAACAGTCTTCTTTAACACTAGGTTATAGATAATTACAATGCTTCAAACCTCCAAGGAGTCTCAAGCCTTTAATTCATATGCTTGGCATATCATGTCTTTATAATGACATTCAGAGAATAGGTTCAGCATTTTTTTCCTATCCTTTGTCATTCATTACATTCCAAACATTTGTATCCTACAATCTATATAAGGCAACTGGCTTTATAAACCATTCTTAGCTCTGTAAAGCCAAATATGACTATCATACAGAAATTTTTATTTTACTTTTTAAAATATTTTATCACTTCATTTGCTAGCTAAAATTTTAACAAAAGGATGTTCAAGATAAAGAAATAGTACGGAAAATATGTATTAAGGTCATTTTAAGTTTCAGATTCAAAAGAGCAATGTCAAATATATGAACTACACTTATTCATCAACTTTTCTTTTCCCAAAGAGAAATATAAAAGTAAAGTATGTTCTGGCATGAAAGTTGAGATTTCCTCATAGACTCATCTCAGCAGTTATCAGAGTGAGCTTTTTTAAAGTGGCCTTTAGCTAAGAAGTAAGGCTATATTCCTATCTTTATCTATTTCATTTCCCATGCCTCCATGTATCGAGCAAACAGTTGAGGCCATGACAGGGTCTTTGCCTTCAAGAATTAACTTAAAGTAACCTGAAAGAAAACAAAGGAATCATTGTGACCTATATGTGTTGCTGCTGCTCTTTGTGCTCTCATTGTGAGTGGTATTATGTCGCAGCTACGGCAGTGGCATGATGTTGTGGTGCTTATGCGGTGCTGTGACTTTGCTACATTCTTTTTAGTATGAGTAGATAGCATGTAAGATTGATAGTTGACATAGCGATGCACTATTTTACCTGAGAGAAAATTAGAAATATATCCGCGTGCCACCTGGAGGCGTTTCGGTCAGTGATGAACTGCATATACAACATGGTTCCATAAGATTCTAATGGAGCTGAAAAATTCCTATCATCTTGTGACTTCATATCCATCATAAGGTTATAGAGCAACACATTACTCACGTGTTTGTGATGATGTTGGTGTAAACAAATCTACTGTCCTGCCAGTCATGGAAAAGTACAGCATATACAATTATGTACAATACGCAACACTTAATAATAATAAAAAACTGTGTGACTGATTTATGTATTTACTATACTATAAGCTTATCATTATTTTAGAGTATTTTTTCTATTTACAAAAAAGTTTGCTGTAAAACAATACGCCGTGTTATGCCAGCACCAGCTTATCTCATGTTTAATTATCTCTCTTGATTGCATCATTTTTCTTGTGCTTTTGATTTAATTTTGTGTTATTTTGTTTATCATCACCCCTAAGTGTACAAAACCTGCTGCTTATGTTGCCAATAAGAGGTCAAGTCAAGTGACTGACCTGGATATAAAATTTAAAGTGATTAAAGACTACAAAGGTGAAAAATCAAAATGACATATGCTGTTGAAGGATCTTCTTTGCTGAAGGCAATGAGAATGATGAAAATCTGAGAAAGACCTATAACAGACATGGAGAAACTTCTAATGAGCTGGACTGAAGACAAAACACAGAAGTGTATCTCAGCATCACGATGATAATGGTCAAAGCAAAAAGTTTATGATGTTCAAAGAAAAGGTTGGACCCAACTATGATGTTAAATTCACTGCTAGCACTAGGCAGTTCAAGAATTGTTATTCATTACATATTGTGAAAGTGAGTGGTCAGTCTGCGAGTGGTGAAGTGAAGAAAGCTGAAAAAAATTTGAAGATTCTAGATAAGCTGATTATGGAGGAAAATTACTTGCCGGAGCAAATATTCAATATGGATAAAATCTTCCTATCCTGGAAACAGATGTCTGAAAGGAATTTCATCTATAAGGAGGCCCAGTCAACGTTAGGTTTCAAAGCTTTTAAGGACAGGATAACAATTTTGCTTGAAGACAAAGTTACAGGCTACAAAGTGAAACCCAATGTGATCAGGCAAGGCAAGAACCCCATGGTCTTCGAGCATATCAATGAGCACACACTGCCAGTGTACTGCAGGAACAATAATAAGTCATGGATGACCCAGCTCCTCTTTCAAGATGTCCTCCTGAATTGTTATGCCAGTGAAATAAAGAAGTACTGTTTGGAAAATAACATACCTTTCAAGATTTTACTTATTGTTGATAATGTTCTCAGGCATCTTTCTTTTATTGTTGATCTTCATTCCAATATCAAAGTGGTGTTTCTTCCTCCAAATACCACTTCTTTGATCCAATGAATGGATCAAGAAGTTATGGCAGTTTTTAAGAATATTTTCCCAGGCTACTGTTACAACTGAGTAAAACACTGAGAAAAACTGTTGCAATTCTGGAAGGATTACAACATCTATGGCTATATTGAAAACCTCACTTGGGCTAGGGATGATGTCATCAAGAAGTATATGAATGATATCTGAAAGAGGACACTCATGAGGTTCATCTATGACTTCAAAGAATTCGCCAAAACTCAACAAGGCTGCGGTTGAGGTAGAAAACAATTTTAACCTTGGTGTGAATGAGAATGATATTGAGGAGCTTCTAAAGGTACTTCCTGAGGAAGTGACTAATGAGGAGTTGTTGGAACTGGAACAGGAATGCATAGCTGAAGAAGAAGCAAGATAAAAGGAAACTGCAGAAGAAAAATAAGAACCCTCAAAGAAATTCTCAGTGAAAGGCTTAGCAGAAGCTTTTTCAGACCTCAGGAAGCTCCTTAAAATGTCTGAAAACATGGACTCAACACTGAAAGGTTTTCATTAATAGAGGGAAGTGCTAATGGTACATTATCTGCTTACGAGCAAATATGTGATGAAAAAAGAAACAATCCAAATAAACAATCATGAACATAGTTCTAAAAGGAGTGACAGCTCCTGAAGAAAAGCCTCAGGAAAGTCCTTCAGGAGGTGTTCCAGAAGAAAGCATTGTTATCATAGGGGATGACAGCTCCATGCCTCTTATTGTTCCCTAAGACCTTTCGGTGGAAGAAGATGTGGTGGTGGAAGACAGTCATATTGAAGATTCTGTACCTGTGTAGTACTGGGCTAATGTGTTATCTGTGTCCTAGTTTTTAACAAAAAAAAAAAAAAAAAATTAAAAATTGCAAAACAAATTAAAAATGGAAAAAAAGTTTAGAGAATAAAGATATAAAGAATGGAATTTTTTTTTTTTGCATAGCTATATAATGTGTTTGTGTTTTAAGCTAAGTGTTATTACAAAAGATTCAAAAGTTTTAAAAAACAAAAAGTTTATAAAGTAAAACTGCTTACAGTAAGCTAACATTTATTATCAAGAAAGAAAAAAATTATAAATTTAGTGTAGCCTCAGTGCACAGTGTTTATAAAATCTACAGTAGTTATGCTCTAGGCATTCACATTCACTCACCAGTCATTCACTGACTCATCCAGAACAACTTCCAGTTTTGCAAGCTACATTTGCAGTAAATGCCCTCTACAGGTGTATCATTTTTTACCTTTTATATTATATCTGTTGTTTACCTTTTCTATATTTAGATATGTTTAGATATACAAATACCGTTGTATTACAATTGCCTATAGTATTCAGTACAGTAACATGCTGTACAGATTTGTAGCCTGGGAGCTATTAAATAAAATTCTAAAATTAAATTAAAAGAGAGTTTTTATCCATATATAATTTTCAAATCAGAAAGCATAGCCCTTGACATGAACTGAAGACTCATTTCAAAATGGGAAAAGGGTTAGGTTGTAAAGGCAAAAGTTGCAAGGAACTGATGAACAAATCAATGAGTGGCTAGGAAAAACAATACCATAAACTTACATCATTCATTTTCTGATTGGTGGGGGTAAATGGACTTTTCAACAGTTGACTGACTCAGTGATCAGCAAGTAGGGCTATGATACAAGAACAATGGGTAACATATGATTAGGCATTTGTCAACATCCTAGTTCGGGTTCAGGCTTCTAAAACAAAAGCTTTTGGGTTATTTATGAACAGAAATCAAATAGCACAGGGAGACTGTTCTGTGGGAAGTTTCCAATTCCAAGAAGCAGTCATACTTTATAAGCAGCTTTAGAGTTCGAATTGTAAAAATCAAAATGTTGGGCCACAAATTATGATATTAAAATTGTTATAAGTCCTCAGAGCAATAGGCTATACCATCGAGCCTAGGTGTGTAGCAGGCTATACCACCTAGGTTTGTGTAAATGTATTCTACGATGGTCATACAATGACAAAATCACCTAAAGATGCATTCCTCAGAAAGCATCCCCTTGTTAAGCAACACATGATTGTAACTAATTCTCAACAATAAATCAGGTACATAGTTTAGGTTCCGAAATTTCCTAATCATAAACACAGTATTTAAAGATGTTTTTCTCACAACTTTATTCTGAGGCGATTCAAAGATGAGATATAACACATGTTTGTTAAGAGTAAAGTAAGTACGTACGTAAGTAAATAAGTAAGTAAGTAAGTAAATAATAAATAAATAAGGAAGGAAGGAAGGAAGGAAGGAAGGAAGGAAGGAAGGAAGGAAGGAAAGAAGGAAGGAGAGAGGGAGAGAGGGGGAGGGAAAGAGGGAGGAGAGAGGGAAGGAGGAAGGAAGGAAAGAAGGAAGCAAGCAAGCAGGCCATGGTGGAGTGGCTTGTCCCCAGGACGACAAACCAAGACTTCATTGCAGTTTTAACCTCTCAGGAATGTGACTTTACACCAACAAGTTTGGAATTTCCTGATCAATACTATTGAGGTAATTTGCCTAATCATACTCTTTTGTAGCACTTCCCTCAAAGATAGGTGCCCTTGTCTTAAACAATTCTTTATTTTCTTTTGCTAATAACTTTCTTATCCTACCCAGTTTCTGCCTTAGAAAGAAAGAAAGAAAGAAAGAAAGAAAGAAAGAAAGAAAGAAAGAAAGAAAGAAAGAAAGAAAGAAAGAAGAAAGAAAGAAAGAAAGAAAGAAAGAAAGAAAGAAAGAAAGAAAGAAAGAAAGAAAGAAAGAAAGAAAAAAGGAAAAGAAAAAAAAACAACCTTTTATTTTGAACAACTTCTTGGAGCATCTCTTTATTAGATAGGATGCTGCTCTATTCATGAATCATTTAATAAAGCCAATTAGATCAATTTTACCCTGCTAATTTTTTTAATGTATTAAAGGATTGTAAAAATTATTGAAGTAAAATACAATTGCTCAGCAAGGAAATAAGAAATTTAGCAAAAGTCAGTGAAGCATTTAAAAAAAAATTATTTGAGGCTTCTGGCCAAGAGCAATACCTGAACTCTTAATGATGATCTTTTTACAATAAAGTTATTTTTATAAATTCAAGTCAAATGAACGTCTAATGTTAATTTGAAGAAAATTTATTTTTAACTTAAAATAATATGAAAACCAAGAATAGATAGTAAACTGAATAAAAATTGTGGATTATTTTAATAATTTTAAATCCACTTATTTATGACATGTGAACTTTTAAAAATTTACTTGTTTATAACAAAGATCGAAAACAAGTTGTTTTTTGAATACAGAAAAATGAGACACATGGCAAAACTTGGATCATGATAGTTCACAGGATAGAAATGATCCTGAGTGTTTTTCACAATGAAGGCAATAAAACTTGACTGCCCTCCATTTACCTGCCCTTTCCTTTTTGGGAAAATTCAGCTTCAACTCACATCCCATGGTCACAGTATTGCCTCATCTCCAATGGTCCACCATTTCATCAAGAGGACCTTGACACAGAGACTTCCTAGGAATGAGCCTTTCTAGCACTGTGAGACCACACTATCCAACCAAAAGGTTGATCATCAATGTATCATTTTGATTGATTTATGACAAAGGGGAAATTGTTGAAAAAATAGAGGTTCTACTGAGAATAACTTCACAGAGTGATCTAATCATGAATTCCTACTAGGTAGGTCATGGTGAGTAGTCACAGTCCATATACATACTTTTTTAGTTAAAGGTTTATCTTGTCCTTAAACAAGCTCTGGCTATTGTTTTTGTATACCTAGGTTAACTCACCTTTGAAATTAGTATGACCACCTTTAAAAATCAGATAATCTTGTTAACTATCCTATAATCTAATCTCTGCCTTGCTTTCTCTTACTCTCAAGTAATCTTCCTTTTATCCCCTCCTTAATTTAAAGTACATAAAAATAACTATGAAACTGTCACTTTCCAAAGCTTTCCAGCTCTTGCTTCCTGGCAATTGTCAGTTTTGGCTTAAATAAACTATTACAAAAATTCTCTATAGGTTTGGATATTTCTTACATTGACAGAAGGAAAGTCGTTTTGACAGAAGAATGAAGTAAATTGTTTCTGGATGTCATGATCTCATTTGCCGTCATTCATAGTCACCCAGCAGGTTAGCTGCCAAGGAACCCCGATAGAGGCTTAAGTATGGAGAAACAACTATAGCAAAAGAAAATTTAGATTATAAATACTGAAATTTTGTGAAGACTATTGGAGAGTTTCAGTCTGGGCAAGGCCACAGTTTGCTGACCAAAATAGCTCTCAGAAGATCTAGGGATACTTGCGCTGCTGTGGCCAAGGAGACTCTTTGGTTGGCAGTGGTGCTAAACTATCCAATGGTCCCTGGAATGATAGATAACCTTCACAGCGGCCTAGTCTGTCCACCAACCCTGGTGCTTCTGTTCTCTAAAGCGGTGCTCTACCAACATGGAACTTCGGATTTTTTGCACCGGTAGCTAGAAGTCAGCTTGCAGTTGGTTAAACCATTTCTCCCGAGAAACCAAACTATATAAAAAGGTACATCTCTGTTAAACTTGGGCTTTATTCCTTTTTCTCTGATTGCCTGTAATAATAGTGTGATCAATATGAAATCAATCAATAGTTTTTTGGAGTATGTTATTTCTTTATTTGGCTTATTAAGTGATATTATTCTGTATGCTATTGGCTTGTGAAATTATTATAATTCCAACAGCAAACCTGTGCTAAATGTATTACTGGCAAAGACAAAATTAGTCTCTAAGTGTATCTTTGCCACCTCAAATGAAACAAAACAAAATAAAACAACAATTATAAACATAACAAATGACTAAAGGCTGGTAAATATTGCAAACATCTGTAAGGAGAGAGAAAAGTCATAATGATACACCCAGGGGTTACAAACAGGGGTCCTGAACACAGAATGGGATGGTACCTGGGAAAATACGTGAGGTTTTGCTCATGAAAAAATAAATAAAATACCAATATTCAAGTGGTGGAAGAACTAGGAAATAAAGAAATAATAGGAGACTCAAGAAGACTAGCATAAGAAAAATCAGTAGAAAGTATAAAGGATAAGACAGAAATAAAACTGTTGTTATCAATACAGGTGACTGATAAATTCTTAACTAAAATACCATTTTCCTTTTTATATCAGATAAAGAAAGACAAATATAGATCAATCAAACAGTATTCAAGTTAAATATAAGAATATTGTGTGAGGTTTGGCTGACTGAACAGGTTAAAGCCTTATAAAATATTTTTGTGCTTACAGATGAGGAAGAGAGAAGACGAATTAGCTAAGGGGTTAGATTTTTTTTTTTTTAAAAGTGAGTTGAGAGTATCTTTTCTTAATGTTTCTTACAGAATAGGAAAGGACCCAATTTCGTAAGAAGAGATCTATGTTAGACAAAGGGCCAGTGATCCTGAGAACTGATAATAATTTATGCAAAAAGAACACAATCTATTTCTACTTTATCTACAAGAAATACTTCAGATTTTAGAAGAGAAGTCTGTTAAGTGTTTATGTCTTTTAATGTTATAACATATGTATGTTTTTATTAATGGAAAGTTTTATAATTCAAATTACCAGTAGCTAAATGTATAGCGTGCACACACATACATGCACAGCTGCTATGAAATGTGTAACGAGATATAAATCAAGTCCAGTGATTTAGGCACAGGTAATGTTAAAATTAGGCAACATTCTATAACATAGATAAACCTTGAGGACATCCTACTAAGTGAAATAAGCCAGTCATAAAAAGATAAATACTATGAGTCCACTTACATGAGGCTCTTAAAACAGTCAAAGTCAAAGAAACAGAAAGAAGAATGGTGGTAACCAGGGGTGGAGTGGGGGCGGTAGAGGAGACAAGGAAAAAGGTGGTTGTTTTTTCATGGATTTAGGGTTTCAGTTTTGTAACGTAAAGAAGTTCTGGAGATCTGTTTTACAAAACTGTGAATATACTTATCACTAAACTGTACACTTAAAAATGGTTAAAATGGTAAATTAAGAAGTGCTTTTTAACCACAATTTTTTTAAAAGTTAAAAAAGTAGGCAAAATTGTAAACTTAGTGAAATAGTTGGGTCTTCTTTCCTTGCCACCCATAACCTGCAATAAGCACGCTAGTGTTATGGCACGAACGATTCTGAGACCCACGGAGCCAACTGAGATTAATTATGAGCCTTTATTAGCCGGCTGGCGACTGACTCTCTACCACGCAGGGCTAGAGGAGATCAGCCCCGAGCTTTCAGAGGAGGCAGCTGATAAAGCTTAAGACCATATCCTGGTGGTCTCCTGAACAAGCAAGCAGATTACAGAAGTGGAAGTTGGCTGTTAGCATATCTTTGCCCGGAACAACACCCTTAATTAACAAGTAAATGGATTACAGAAGCAGACATTGGCCATCTTTATATCTTATACAATACACTTCCTAAACCACACACAAGCAAGTAGGACAACTTCTGGTATCTAAAGATATTTCTTCCCTGTAGCTGACTTAGCTAGTTGGCTCACTTGAAAATTTTCCACCCTTAACAACTAGATTCTCAAGCCCCTAATTCATTCCTTTGTTCACAGTCTTTCTGGTTCCATCCAGTCTCTGCTATTTCTCTGGAGAGTTCCCTGGGATAAGTATCTCTCCAATATTTCAATGCAAAAACTTTCCACTTTGAGTATAATTCTCTTATAAACTGATAATTCATTGATTTTTTTCTAAGGTATTTATTTAAAAATATTTTTCCTATACTATTTATGCTAAAATAAATTCTAAATATGTTGTCCTTTAATTATAAAAGCCTGTCACAAAGGATTCTTACAAAATAAGCCCTTCCCCAATACAAAACAATTTATAGTGATAGACTACATGCTTTTGAGTATACCACAATACAAGCATGTGTGTAATGGACTGGAGCTGGGAGAAGTAGGTGGTGATCAGTTTATTTGGAAGAGAAAGTTTTAAGTTAGACACGCTGTTTCTGCAGGGTTAAGACTTGAAGGCATGCTGGATATATATGAGTTTTGTGTGTGTGTGTGTGTGTGTGTGTGTGTGTGTGTGTCTGTGTGTGTGTGTCTGTCTGTCTCCTTTTTGTATGAAGCCACTCTTAATCACTAATTCTGTCTGAAATTAAGATAAAATAATTTAACTATAATGACAGAAATATTTTTCAAAACAATTTTCAAGATATTTTAGGAGAAATGCTGTTCATTCCATCATTTGAAACAAGTAATTTTAAAATGGGCATTGATGTAACATAAAATGCATTGAGAAAGTAATCATATGACATAGAATAATCTCATTAAATCATTAAACCTTTTCGATTTGTAGTGTACTCATTCTTTTCTTACTTTTTTATGAGATGTTGGATGTCAATGTATGGGAGAGATCCTTTTAATTTGTCAAAATCCCTTTATTTTTGCATTGCAAATATATCTAAATTATACAGAAAAGTTTGAAAGCCTTCAAAAATAATATTGCTAAACACTTTTAGATAGATTTTTAACATCAATTGTGATCTTCCTGAGATATCCATGTTTCTTTATACTACTAATTAGCATTTTTTATTTTATAGACCTCTAAATAAATTATGAAAATAAAATGAAAGGCTGGACTCCATTAGACTAGAGATAGCTTTGGTCTATCACAAGCTGTGCCTTGATATAAATCTAAAGCATTTTATGTCTAAACCAGCAAGAAAGCAGTTTAATTTCCCATTAAATCACAGTTTAGTATATTATAAAACAAATTAAGTGATTGAAATTTTTAGCTAAATGATGATATTTATATCCGCACTCCACAAATACACATGCTTAAATGCCATAGACAAATTCCAAGTATGCATTAAAAAGAGACAGGGAGGGGAAATGGAAGCATTAAGCAGACTGTACGTAAAACTCACTATTTGCAAAAATAACATATAGGTGAACTCATTCTGCAACATACACCTATGAATGTTTGTACATTTTAAGAAAATAAGGAAAATATATATAATTAGTAACAAATATCCAAAGAACTTGGACTATAAAGTAAAGAAAATACCTGATTATTTTTTGCCTTATCAGCAAAATGTATCTATGTGTCATCTAGCCCCTTTCTCTGTATCTAGCTGACTTAGAGATACTGAATAATTTATATTATGCTAGTCAATAGTCTACTGCATAGGAAAATTAACAATTATTACCAGAAGAGAGCATCATATAGTTGAAAAAGTACCTGCTTTGAGGACGGACATGGCCTTATATCTTAAGTATGATATTTTCTATAAATAGAGCTTCTGAACCAATTTTGTTCTAAGCAAGATAATGTCTATCTCAAAAACTTGTTATGATGAAAACATTAAATAGCATGTTTAAACTAACTAGTGTCTGGTGCACATTAGTTTCTCAATAAATATTAATATCTTTTTTTTTCTTCTCCATTAGGTTATTTTATGAATATGTAAAATTTTTCTCCCTTTAAACACAGCATAACAAAATACTGTCTATACAATCTTCTTCCCCTTTCATGGTAATTTGTTTCTGAAAACCTAGGGGCAATTATTGGAATTTAAAAACATAATTACCATTGGGATTAATGGTACATAATTACTTCAACAGTTAAAAACACATGTGAAATACTTAATGCTTATGTAACTGAAATATATAACAAAACAAGAAAAAAACTGAAGAAAAAAGCAATCAATGAAAACAATGCAAGTGATGCACTAAATTATCACAATTATAAACTAGATAACCAATAGTATTTGATAAAAAAATTTAAATCATAATTCAATAAATATAAACCAGATTTCTTTTCTTTCTCTATGCTTAGTTATTTACAAGATGTGGAAAACCCAAATCGGTCTTCTAAATGTTAATACCTTGTTAAACCGAAATGGGTGTATTAGATTAAACTCTTCATTAACTTGGAATTTGACTACATAATTATCTGATAAATCTCTTTTCTGTAGTATCCCTGTCTTTCTTTATGGAGAATCAAAAATATAATTTCTATCAAGAAGTACATTCTTGCCCGAATACTGACAATTCTTGTCTAAATGTGTCCACAATATCTCAAGAAACAAAGTTACTAAAATGTTTATTTATTAACCCATTTCATAGGACTGGCAGTTTTTTACCCCCTTCCCCTTAAGAATTATAGAAAGAAACACAGAACCAAGAATAAAAGTATTATATGTAAAAAAAAAAAAAAAAAAAGTTCTTTACTTAATTTTAACTAAATTCAGTGTCTCAGACACAATCTGATAATTATTGATGGTATTATAAAACTTAATTGTTAAATACATAATTATGCTCACTGTTTATAATAAGGTAAGAATACATTACCTTCTAGGAAGAATAGTTAAAGGCTTCTCTTCACTTTTTAAAAAAAGAGGAAACCAAGGCCTAGAAAACGTAATACTGGCCTGAGATCACAGCTAGAGCTAGAACTGAAACTATGGCTATGTCCTTTTTCACAGTTTTTCAATGATTCAATCACTAAATGAATTGAACTTGGAACTATCATAATATTACCAACTAACATACATTTATAGGAATTATTTTAGTTTCTCTCTAGGAGAAGTTTAAAGGAAATGAAAACATCCTGCATTTAATTTAGGCTCCCTTTGACAACAACCACAAAAATGGAAATAAACTCATAGATACAGAGAATATTATGAGAGGGGGTTTGAGAGGGACGGCGAAAGGGAGAAAAGGGATTAAGAAGTACAAATGGATAGTTACATAAAGACAATAGTTAATAATGTAATAAATATGTAAAGGGGAAGAGGGGTACTAGTTTTAGTGGGGTGATCACTTTGTGAGTTATGTAGATCTCTAATCACCATGCAGTACAACTAAAACTAATATATTGTATGCCAACTATAATTGAAAAGAAAACTCATTGAATTGTACAATGTAAATACAAGCAACTGTCTATTATATTTCAATAAAGCCGGAAAGAAAAACAAAACAAAACAAAAAACAAAAAATAAATTTCTTCATCTAAAATTGGGCTTCTAGGTTTTTTGCAAGATAATGTACGTATAACACTAGCACTGTGATTGCCATAAGTAGGTACATAACATGGACTAGTTCTCTCTCCACTGTAGAAATGAAATAACTCAGTGAATGAATGGGTTTGGATTTTTTTTAATGTTTTTTTAAATGTTTAGATAATAAAATGTTATTCTGGTAATTATGTGGTTATTTTTCTGGAAGTAGAGAGATTTTATGTTTTGTTTCATTTTGGGTGATGAATGGAAATGCAAGAAAAAGACAACAGGCCCATATGTAAATTGAACCTATAAACTTAGTCATACCAGAAAATGTTGCAATACATTGAGCCATCTAGACACAAGTAGCCATATTAAACCATTCACTGCTTTTATTTTAAATTATGATTTTGAAATGGGGTATATACTAAAAGACTTGAGCATTACCCAATAAATATATTTTATGCTAGTTGTTTAATTTTGTAAGTGGGACTCATTTGTCATTATTGAATAGTTAGCAAAATGGACCAAAAAAATCATGACAGCTAAAGTTTTAGCCCTCTAAACATTTTTTTAAGATGGCATTCTGGATGAAAATCTATTCAAAATTAATTGTATACTTTTTCTGTTTGTTAAAACTGTTCAAACTACTAAATCTAATGCTACACTTCCTTAATGATCTGTGGCCATCATTAGAAATACTGGTTATTTTATGGTGGCGTCCTTAGGGATTACAAAAGTTTATAGGTCTGTTTACCTTTATTAAATAGCCCAGTTCCTGTGCTTTTTGAGTTTCTATGTAGGTTTTTTTTTTTTTTAATAGATTTTCTGTCAACCCCTTGTTGTCTTTTCACTGCTATTATTGTGCTAGTCCTAACAGCTCCGCACCCTTTTCTAATTTGCTACTCCTTAATAGGCAGTGGGTTTGGCAACCAGATAACTAAGCTTGTTAAAATTGTCAGTGAAATAAGATTCTAAGAGAACACTCATAAGAGAAAAATGCATTTGTTTTGTGGCATCGACTTTGTGTTTGCAATTTTGATTGTACATATTTCATTGTTTAAATCTTGCTTCTCAGCTCTGTCAAGAAAGGTAGGTTGCTATATAGCTAGATTCTGAGAGGTGGAATGTTACTCTTAATTAAATTAAGTAACTAATTAACCAATGTCATCCCAATAATTTTAATTTAAAAAATGAGAAAAAATAATTAAGTAAACAGATTGCCACATCTGTATCAGGTATGTTATGCAGACAAGTTAGGTCATGTCTGGAAAAATTGGAGTGCACATTTGGAGAAAGAAAAAGTTATTTAATGTTAAAAAACATTATTAAAATAATAGTCTTTGCAATTTAATTTTAAAAGTCACTAAATTGCACATGTTGAACTTGAAAAATATCACCATATTCCATGTTATTACTTCATTTAAATGTCTGTTTTGGAATGGAATGGCATATATTGGCGACTTATTCACTACAACCTATCCTGTTTGCAAACGTAGAAAAAACAGGGTTATTTTTAGTTGATTTCATCCAGGCAGAAAAGTGCCCCACCACTTCATTCCCTAAAACAAATAATTATTGGTTATGGTCTCATTATAAATTGCTTTCCATGGACGTAATGAGATTTTCTTTTTTCTTTCTTCCTTTCTTCTGTTCTCCCTCTCTCTCTCTCTCTCTCAAAGACACAGCTACAAGAGACTTGTGAACTAAATTGTGTTTGCATGACATAAGCTAAATTTAAAGCTCTGACTGCGATTACCACCCTTTTAATACCTTCGCCTAGTCCTTTATGATACGAAGACTGAATTTTAAAAAACTTTTGCACAGCAAAAGCAATTTATACATATAAAAATACTTGGAGGGCCCTAAGGGTTGTTAATGTTGCTGAGAGACCAAAGACAAGTTTGATTTTAAGTTTAAGCTTCAAACATTTATGGCCTAAATGGGGATGTCATTCTGAATTAAGCCTCAAACATTTTTTTTTATAGGCAAGCAAGGGTATCATTTCTAAGATGAGCTATAAAAGAGTGAAGCAAGGCCCTAGTCAGTTGCTCTCATCAGAGAATTTTTTTCTCCCTAAAGAGAATAGATTTCAACTGACAATCCTTGTCTCCTTCCAATTTGGGCACTTGTACTTCTCTTCCATGAATCCCCTAACAGTTTCAATCAGAGGAGATATTTTATTTTTTCCTCTTGCTGCTACCAGATATGTCTGGCTGCTGATGTAAAATCATTGCCACGTGACAGCGATTGCTCAGGGCTGCCCTTCCCCAACTCATCAGTCAAGGACACTGACTAAATGTTACAAAAGTCCTTTTCCACGCTCCTATATCCCTCGTCTCTCTAGTCAAACCCTGTGTCCTTACACAAACATATCTTTTTAAAAAGTTTTTTTGACACTTTTCTCCTTTCTTTACCTACCTGTTTATGAAGCCTGAGCAACAGTAAATAGACTACAGCTGGACTAATCTTCCACCTCTGCCCCCTGTGTGTTGTAATTTGGAAGTAGTTCTTCTAAGCCAAGGAGATAGAAGATTAACCTGAGGAAGTACCAAGAAGTATGTCTTTAGTATCTTCTGATGCACTTTGATCATTTTCGTACTCCTATCTCACACTTCCTAATTATTCCAAATCTTCATATAGCTGCATGCTTTCTCCCAGACCCCTAAAACAGCTTTCCACCCAGGCTTCTCTCATTAGGAAAGATCTAAATGTCTTAAAATGCTATCTTTAATCAAAACTTTGGTTTTAGTTCTCATTCCTTCAGGCTTGTGATATAGGCCAAGTGCTGGCAAGGAAATAGAAAAAAAAATACCAATGAATAATTATATATTAAAGGAGAAAATTTATATTTGAGTCACAACTATAATACAGATGTACTACAGCCGGGGCTATCAAGTAACGCAATATTTTAATTGCATCTTTGATCACAGAGGAAATTTGAAGGTTACGGGCAGGCCATTGCGGGGGGTGGGGGTGGGGTGTGTGTGTGTGTGTGTGTGTGTGTGTGTGTGTGTGTGTGTGTGTGTGTCTTCATGTGTGTTCATGTGTAGAGTAGTTGATATGAGGCAATTTAGGCAGAGACCAAAATGTTATTCTCAATTCATACAACATAGTGCCTTATGTGAACGATAAAGCCCATAAAAAATATTGACTATACAATTTAGATTGTCCTTTTTTGTAATTTTTCCATGAGAGTATTTGAGATATAATAGCCATCTGTTGTTTAGCTAGTTTTATACCAGTACTAATATTGATAACGAAACAATGTTTGAAAATAAATACAAAGTCCAGACTCTTCAAGTTATCTGACTTTTCAGGGCCTATGCACATTTATGAAAAATTCTGTTTCAAATTGCATGACCTGAAATACCATCCCTAAAACACAACTTTCTCCTGAAAGACTTCTCCGAAGCCCAGCTACTAACCTTAATCTCATATTTTGCCCTCTCCCCATCAATAGTAAGTGTGGTTCTCTGTTCTCTCAACTGCTCATTCTTACTTCATACTCTTCAGTTTATGCGGCTTTCTTTCATCTGACTTTTAAGCTTCTTGAGATCAGGGGTTCTATTTAATTCATCTTAAAGCATTGCCAGAAATACATGTTATCTTTTATATGTATGTATATTTGTGTGTGTGTGTGTGTGTGTGTGTGTGTGTGTGTGTGTGTGTGTGTGTGTTTGAAATATTGTGCCTTAGGACTTCCATGCTACGAATTATGGAGGGAAAATTTACTAAAAATGAAAAGATACTATACTTTTTATGGTGCTTTATGAAATTCCTTTATTTCTCCATGCAGGCCCACATTTGAGATCCTGTACTGTTTTACTCACATAACTTAAAAAAAAAAAAAAAGTTTTTATAAGTAGAAGAAACCCTGGTGCTTTGGAGTATATTATCATGTTAAAAAAAAAAACCTATTTAAATCAAGCAACTTGCCTGATGGACAAGGTAATTTTATTTTCAAAGTGTATAATAGAAAAATCCTTTAAATCCATATAACGAAATTTCCTTTGTTCCTATAATTAGAGTGTTACTAGAATATAGAAATATTACAAAGTCAATTCAGGGCAAGTTTTCTGGAATTAAGTTCTGCTAAAATATGTGAAACAAGAAAATCTGGTTGTTGTACAAACAAAATTTTACAGAACAGACAACTTAACAGGACCAGATAATGATATTTCTGCAAATAGATATTATTAGGGATTTCAGAAGGCGATGGGAATTTTACGTTCTAAGGAATCCATGAAACCTTTAAGAGGCTTTATAAAGATAAAAAGCATAGCAGGAAATTGGACTGCCCTCAGTGTAATTCTGCCAGAGGAACATTTTTTTATATTGTTCAGGTGATATGAGAGAGAGAGAAAGAGAGAGATATGAGATGAGATAGAGATATATATATATATAGAGAGAGAGAGATAGAGATAGATATAGGGAGATATATATAGAGAGATGTGGACATATTTTTTTCTGATAATAAATGTGCTTATTCTTCCAGTATTTTTAAATTTCCGTCCCAAATGAGGTATTCTAAATACATTTTTTAAAAGAAACGTCTAGTATTCTTAAATATGGAAAGAGGAGAAAATAGGGGATGGTGAATCAGAAACTTTAATAATTCTACAGAGTAACCTGGTTGATAAATCAAAAACGCTGAACTAAACATTGAGAATATGCATATTTTTATAGATACAGAATTGAAATTTCTAGGGTATCCTAAAGGTTTCTTAAGTCTAGCACTAAATTAAAACTTAGAATGCTAATCAGAAAAGGAATTGTCTTTTTCTTCTGATTGTGTCTAACCAACAAAGAGATTTATTATCAGATTAATCTGAATTATAGATGACCAATTAACAAAATAATTATAAAGTGATATTTGGGGGAGAGGAATGATTTTCAATTTATCCTAATTGTCATTGATTGTACTAATCAGTTAACCACTCAAATCAATCTCTTGCTTTAGAAATGTAAAGAAAAGCTATATTAGTTTAATTGAATAGAAGTCCAAAGTGAACAAAGGGAAATATTTAATTTCTATATTATCATTCGATATTATATAAGCAGCACACAATCTTAAACATGAACAAAAAGAAATGTATATCATTCTATTGTCAAGAGTATCTCTAGCTTTGAACAATCTGTTTATGGAATTACTAGCATTTTCATGAATTATAGAAGTCTGAGGTAAAAGATACCTTTTTACCTCATAATAGTGAATTATTTTCATTAATAGTTCATAGTAATAAAACTTACAAAATATAAGGTATTTTTAAAATCTTAATTCATAGAAGAGATAGAACAAATTATTTAAGCAAAATATTACTTAACCAAGGAAACCTAATAAGCATATACTTACCTACTAATTTGATTACTTTATACACAGTATAGAATTAAAAATATTAATTTTTACAAATAAAATTAGAAGACAAAATATTGGTGAGCATTATTATGTTTAAATATTGTTTAGTGAAACTTTTCTTTTAGTTATCAGTATCTATTGAAAATATAGACTTCTATCAATTGGGTCAAGATGCAAAATATATTCTTACTGAAGTTTAAGAGCTATTTTAATTATATTACAATGTAACATATTTTCAAGAGACTTGTTTACATGAAATTCGATAACAAGATAGGAAATAACCAAGTTGGTTGCATATATTAGACATTTATAAACCAAGAGACAACACTTTATCAGCTTTTTAGTTTAAGTGTTAACAACCTTTGGCAGAAAAGAGATACTATACTAAGCAGAAAAATGTGACAGACTTTTGAAATGCAGAATTTATTTTGTTACTCAAAAATTCTCATTCTTTTATGTAATGTTTTGATAAACTGGGAAAAATTAGAAAAATTCTGCAGATAATATGACTCACACCTTTCATCAATTTCTCTAAGCATCTGCTACTTAAGAGCCATATGGGTAAACAAAAGTCACAGGTTCACATTGCCATCACAGCACTGGAAAAACATCAAATTTATGAAAATATATTATTTAAGTGCCCTACATATATTAGAAACCTCTGTTCATATTAAAACAACATCCATTGTTATAGGGTGAGTATGAGAGTTACTTGATGTTTAAACTGGTCACTGAAAGTTAATCAAAATGTATCTGTATCCATTTAGAACATAATATCAAATGCAGTATTCACTGTAAATTATAATTCAGACTGTGTGAATCAAACTATAGAGTTACCTGTATTTATTAAGACAGTGATTAGGAAAAAAAACTACATCATTATAACATTTATGGGGCTATCTTAATTATAGTTTATATGAATACTAGTATTTGAATACTCCTGAGTGGATAACCATTAAGAAGCATATGCAGAATGAGATGCAGTTGTCATACATAAGAATGAGTGCATTTTCCTGACTTCCCAAATCACAGAAAATGAAAATTTATATAGTAAGCTATTACAAAACTTGTTTATCTTATCTAAGTTTAGATACTATATTACCAACTACTTCAACCCTTCTACAGAGTATTTGTCTTTCACTCAATTTTGCTAAGATAAAGTAATGTGAAATTTGATTTTATTCATTCAATGACTATATTTTAAAGGCATTACAAATTATTATTGCTGTTATTAAAAATGAAAACAAATGTTTGGAGAGAATAAGACTTAAAAAGTATTCTGAATTTAATTTCTGAAAAAAAATACTTGAGGAAAATTTGAGAACTTATATGCTTCATTAGTAATGGGAAATATTTACTTTTAAAATTACTATAGTTTTTTTTTGTTCTGAAAAGCCTAAACACAACTGATTTGATCAAAAGCCAGATGAATTTGTATAAATGGATGGATAGATGCAAGCTTGCATTCATAATGACCTTCTTTCTCTATCAAGTTACATACAGAAATAATAATAATGGCACGATATCTTCCTAAAAGACATTCGACATAACCACAGATGAACTATTGATTGAAAATAATTGTGATGAACATAATTACATGCCAGATTTAAGAAGCTTGCTAAAAAATTTCATCATGTAAAAAGGATTTTAAGTCCCTCTATAGGAATTTAATTTTCTTTCACCAAAGAGACGGCAGTGCCAACCATATAAAATTAAATGTTTAACCTAGATACAGTATACAGACATAAGAAGGGTAGGCATGCTCATAATATGGCAAAAGAAACGTGCTATATGCTACTAAGAATAAACATTTGGCACATTAATCTATGTTTTAAGTAAATCTTGGAAAAAGAAATATTTTATGAAAGTTATTTTAAGAATATTACCAGGTTTAGTAATTATTAAACCTGTGCATATATAGATCCATCATCCAAATAATTGACTGTCTACCATTACTCTAGAAACTTAAATTGATCCAAAGCGACTCAGACACAGATTTTTTTTTGTTTTCATCGTCAATCTCAGTTACATTGTCAGTAAGAGGCAAAATCTATGCAACAATAACTTTGTTATTTCCAATATCACTATTCCAGCTCCAACTTTCTTTACATTGTAATCCAATACAATCTACTTCTATCTCAAGTCTCTCTCTTGTCTAATTTCCTATAATAACTCAGCTGGCTGGGACTCACAACTAAACTGCAACTAAGCATTCTCTTCCCAATGACCTTTTTGGTTCAGTGGCCTTTCCAGTTAAATGCAGCCGTCTCTCCTTGATAGCATTGTTCAATCTGCCCTTCTTGATATCATCACCTTCTACCGTTCATCTCATATTCTAAACTTCTGATGGAAAGAACTGCTTACAACTCATTTAAATATATTTTACATTTTTTTGCAAGCTGTATGTTTTGCCAGACTGCATGTGCTTGTACTAAAAAGTGCTTAGTTTGGCACTTAACACAATCAAATTTGTTCTTAAAATCTCAAGTTCAATTTCTTTTATGAAGCTTTTATTATGTCATTAACTTTTTCTCTTTTAAACAACACAGCTCTGTCCTTCTCTTAAAGTACTGGTTATGGCATTTTTGTTTTTGTCATAGTATAGTTTAATATAGTAGAGATACATAATATAGTATTTAAATTATGAACATTCAACTAAACACAGGTCTAACAAGAACAAGATTTTTTTTTTATTAATGTCTTATTTTATGTTCTGTCTTATTTTAGTTTTTGTTTTAGATATTAGAAGACCTTATTAATAAACCAACGACCCTACCTGAGACCTATCTAAACAAACAGCATTCTGTTCAGAAGACACCAGATTATCTTATCTTGAATTTGCTTATAGTGCAATATACACAAAACCAGGTACACAGAAATTCATAGGCAATTTATGAAATTTTAAAAGATGATCTTTATGATACATAATTTTTATATTAATTATGGACTTTGGGACCCAAATCTTGTATAAGAGTCTATTTATTTACATTTATGTTCCAAGACCCCTAGTGGATGCCTGAAACCACAAATGATACTGAACTCTAATCAACTTTTTCAGCTCTGCTGGAAATGTGGCAGTAGCTTCTTCATCAGCAGGTGCAGCCTCTCTAACAATTTTTATATTTTCCTGTCTAAACTTATTCTGAATCTGTGTAACCATTCTTTGCTTGCAGCAAATGGCTAGGTGTCATTCATTTCAGCAGATTCCTTGCTAAAGTCTTTGTATTGGCTCAATGCTTCCTGATGTAACATGTTGCCATTAATTAAAACACATTTTTTTGTTCATGTCTTCCATCTACAATTTTAATGCTTTTTCCATTTTAATTAAACACTTATCAGAGACTATAACTGTAACTTTTGCATTTTGAGGTGCTATGGCAAAACTAGCACCGATTTCTTTTCCCTTCTTTACAATTTCATGGATAGAAGAGTTGTTCTTGTCATAGATCTTAGCAACTTCGGCATACGATTTTCTTTTCTTTATAAATTGAGAACTTCCACATTTTCACTTAATAGAAGCACTTAACAGCTTCTTTTTGGCATATTTGAATTGCCAGCATCATTACTCTTGTGCTTTGGGTCATTACTATGTAAAATAAGAGGTAGCTGAACACAAGCACTGCAATATCATGACTGTTGATCTGCTAACCAAGAGTGTTACTAAATGACTAACGAGTGGAGGGGTATACAGAGCTTGGAGATTCTGGACAAAGGAGTGATTCATGACCTGGCTGGGATGGAGCAGTACAGTGTGAAATTTTATCATGGTACTGAGAATGGCATACAATTTAAAACTTATAAATTGTTTATTTCTGTAATTTTCCATTTAATATTTCTGAAGCATAGTTGAGCACATGCAACTGAAATTGAGGAAAGTGAAACTGTAGATGAGGAATAACTACTATATTTTTGTTTCCTTGTTTTAATGGGCAGTATAATCATCTTTGAATGTCCTTAGTAGACTCTTACACACACTTAGTTGGCACTTAACACATTTTTATTACTTTAAATAAAAAGCCGAAAGGCTGTCTGAACAGCTGTAAAGTCTATCTCAAGTAGAAAACAATAATGGAGATCAAGTAATTTATTAATTCTAATTTTAAAAAATAGTACAAGTAGACTATTTTAGGAATTAATTATAGAACTTACAGATCTTTCAAAAGATTATGTAGTTTAAACAGTTCTTCACATCTTGCCTTACTTTCTAAATTGAAAATTCTTTAAGGACAGTAATAATATCATGTATTTTGCATGTGCTGAATTGTTGTAGAATGTCTTACATTAATCTTGCAAAGGATAATTTGGCTCTATGATATGCTTCTAGAAAAATTTCATCAATTGTAACAAGGCATATACCACAAAAAATTACAGAAATAATGACATCATACCTTTAAAGTCTGGCCTAGTATAGTAGTCTAGTATGAGTGCAAATAGTGAGCTCGATTTGAATATGGTTTATTGAGTAAAATAAAAATTAAATGAGACATTGTGCCCATACAGGGATGTACAGAAGCCAGAGAGAACTTAAAGACACAATTTCTTTTAAGCAGCAACAGTTACCATGCAACCCAGAAGGCAAAGACTAATGGCAAATCTAGAAGCAAAAACTCAAATAAAAGGAGGCTGATCAGACAACATCAGATGTGATAGCGACACTAGTAATAGCCCTTCTTGCTGTGGCACTCTCAAATACAAAGGGAAATCAAGTCCACAGAAAATAGACTTGCTTTTATTTTGCTCAATTTCCCTGTTTCTCTCTAACTCTTCTTTCAAGCGCTCTAATTTTGGAAAGTCACTATTTCAGATCAAATCCACAGAGGGCTGCATTTTGTCACTTTGCAATCAGCAACTCAAGCGGTCATATCACTTTGTTCGTAGCTACTGTGTTACTTCCAAATTGGTCTAGGATATTGAAAAACAGCATTGGAAGTAATGCACATGAAAACAAAATCCTATTTCTCCCTTTGGCTTTTTTTATTTCCCTCTTCAGCATTTCAATTATTTATTTCATTTCAGAACTACAGCTTATTTTGTCTCAGAAAAAAATTTCCCTGTTGGTTATGTTGATAAGGCAGATTTCAAGAGGTCCAGATTCAAAAGCTCCCTTTTGAGTAATAAAATCTAACCCTGGCCACTGCAGGAAGTTTTAAACTTGAACACTAAGTTTTATTCAAATTGAATTCTCATTTAAACCTTTAGTTTAGGGTAACTATGGCTGGAACTTGTAACTATTACAATAAGAATGCTTGAACGGATAGAAAGTTTTTTGGTTTGGTTTTGTTTTTAACACAATTTGAACCTCCTATTTTATGCCATGTATAATCTGACCCAGAAATAAATGTTACAAGCTATATAAGGAGAACTGCATTATGGATTCTGTGCCACATTTAAAGAAACATTATTTTTTTTCTCAAGCATCACAGAGAAATCATATTCATGAAATAACGTAAATCCTCTTCAAATCTGACTTGCTGATTTTCTTGTAAACCATATGACTAGCGATATCCCCAAATTCTCTCTCCTTTATCTAAATATTCCCTAGAATATCTAAATATCTAAATATTTTCTTGCTTGGGAAATGTGGGTAATGGCATTTTCTGCCTTTCTCATCTCCTATCCACCTTTCACTCTATTTATTATTGCTTCTCCATAGCAGTTTTCCATTCCAGTGTAAATCATTCTCCCTTTTCTAACATCTCTAATTTCCTACATCACCCAGTGCTCTGATCAACATTAGGGAAAAGCAAAAGCCAAGTAGGTAGAAAAGGGTTTAAACACTCAATGATCAAATTCTCCCTCAACTCCACCACCTCCCCATTTAAATTCTTTTGTTAGAGCAATCTTCCTTGTACCTGGGAATTACCTGGAGAGCTTTTTGAAAAATGCAATGTCCAAGCCCTGCCCCAGACTAATTAAATCTGTTTCTTGGGTAGAGCCCAGACAATTAAAAAACAAAAAAAGCAAAACAAAAGAAAACATCTTTCCAAGTGACTCTAATACACAGCCAAAGTTGTAGAAGACTGGTTTGGAGATATGTGTTTCACAAAAGAAGGTACCAAGTTGTAGAAGACTGGTTTGGAGATATGTGTTTCACAAAAGAAGGGACCGTGTTTTTTCTAAAGGATTTGATCATAGAGAAATAATGATAATATGATATTGGAGAAAAGAGAGGGTGGTGAGTGGTGATTGTCAGGGGTGAGCATCCGTTGGCCCCAGAATTTTAAGTGGCTGGGCAAACTGGAAGACTCTGCCATCTGAATCTGCTGCATACTTTAGCCACCGTTAGAATATGTCTCTGACTAGTATATCATGAGGAGAAAAAACATAAATTTACTGTTACCTATGACAATACTTCCAGGGTCTCTGCCAAAAAAATTTAAAAAAGTTTTGTTTTTGTTGTTGCTGTTGTTGTTTTTAAATTCATTGAACTCTTGCTCTCTGGATTCAGGTTATATCTAGATGTTTCTCTTGCAAACACAGAGCTATCTGCACCCTACTTGGGTCTAAACAATATCGAGATAGTAGGCCAGGCAGTTAGTTAGATCAGTGTGTCTTGTGTCCAATGTTGTTACCAAAAAATTTTTTAAAAAGGCAATTTAGTTGATGCAGCCTCCAAATAGAACCTTGGGTTACCTGTTGGAAACTCCTGGTTAAGGTCGATGTGTCCATTTATCCACAATAACCAAGAACTGTTTTGTCAGTTCAATATCAAGAGTTGAAAGCATACTATATCTATATAGGTGACTTCAGTCCATCCTCTTGCCTTTAATGTGAGCTCTGTAATTTGATCTTAGTTTTATTTCCAAAGCATCTCAATGTTTTTTCCCACTTTCTGACTCAAAGTTAAGTAGTTTCACAATCATAAGGATTCAGGTAGCTTTTAGGTTTAAATAGATTTTAAAATAACTTTATCTATCTTCTATCTCTAATCTATCTTCATGATTATGTGTGAACTGGCTCTAGCCATGTCAAATGTTTCTACAAACTGTGCTACACCTTCACCTGGCAGATCATTATTCAAATCTCTCCATTCTCTACATATAAATACCATATCTTGTTGATATGCAAATATGTGTTCAACTTATAAATGCAGGCAAACCACCATCTACCTGTATGTTTCCAGGATAGTGAAGCAGGTTGTAATACAAACAAGCTGGATGACTTTCAGACCACAAAAAACTGTAGACCACTTTGCTATATTTTTCTGCTTTTAGTACCATTTCTAGACTATTTTAGTAGCAAGCTATCACTACGATCCTGAGAACTATTTTTCTGAGCTTCCACAAGGAACTCCACCCAAATTTCTCAAGTAAAACAAATAGCCAGTGTCAGCAATTCTAAAGCAAGACTGAGTAGCAGCCAATTTTTAATGGAATCTTCTACCATTTAAGCAGAGAAAATACCTTGAATTCACCTAAACACAACAACCATAACCTCTACCATCCACAAAGGGCTCCAATTTAAGAAAGTATATGTCCATGGAGCTTGAGTTTCAAATATGTTTCCAGTTTTATAAGAGAGCCCATTAAGTCTCAAAGTGGTCTCCAGTGCTTCTCTCTGCAGTTATATTTTAAAATACATAAAAGTTTTTTAGGACAAATCTTTACCCTTTGCACCATAAGTCTGATGAGAGTGTAGTCACCATGAAAATATGTGTTGGTGTATCGACTTTCATATGAAGTACAGCTGAGTACTAAATCATAAAACCTGGATTTCAAATCATAATCCACATTTAGTTAGTCAAGGGTTCTCACAGTCCAATGTTGGCTTAAGTCAAACAGGCAAAGATATTTAGAAAGTACAGTAAGTCCTCACTCAACACTATTAATAGGTTCTGCGACATTAAATGAAATGACATATAGTTATTAGGTAGTTAGACAGGAGCAATAGGAAAACAAAGGAAAGGAGGCTCAGCCCAGAGACCTCTCAGAAACACTACCCCCTTTAGAGTTATAAATTAACCCAAATACTAGGGCACAAAGGCCATAAAAACTTCTGACTTAGCTAGCCACAAATGCTTCCATAGAAAGTACTACCCTAATCTGCCTATAACCTCAGCCTACTGAATTCTGGTAGGCATATGTGCAGTAGGCAGGGAGTTATATAATAGCCAAATGTTAAAATGACCTCAAATGCCTATCACCTAGGAATGCCTTTGTGACTACCCATCATGGCCCTATTGCAATACAGACTTCCCAATTATGTGCTGATATAGTCTTCTTCACTGAGAACGTGCTCCTCCCTTGGGGCACACTCTGTCTTTTCTTTTCACCTCCCAAATTCCATAGGCTACAGCCTTCCTTAGTGTGGCCTTTCTCCTTCTATAATACATATGTTTAAAAATCTTACTTTTTCTAAATCTTGTTGACCTATAATTCTTTGCTGTGTCAGTGGGGAAGAACCAAAGAAAAATGCTAATTGCACTTCTGCATTGTTTCCTCCCATGCTGCTGGGGCGATGCTGGAATTCAAATTGCACCCAAACAGTAACATAATAAAACCAATTTTACCATAGGCTAATTGATGTGAACAAGAGTTAAGTTCTTCTGGCATTTCAAAAACTTTATGACAAAACAACATTAAATGAAAAGACATTATTCCAGCACCTGCTGTAATTTAAACATTTTATAACGCTCTCAAAATGTTATAAGGGGAAATTCTATTCATAATGTATCGCTAAATTCCTTAAATCTGTTTCTTCATCTTCTTACAGCAGTTTCCAAAATATTTATCCCTCAGTTAAATTCCTCAAAACTCTCTCATCAAAATAACCCATTTGGGCTCCCTACCTGTCCAGTTCTCTCCCACTTCCCTGGATTCATTGTTTTCTCTTAATATAGCAAAGTTTGAAGGAAAAATGAACAAGACTTAAAACTATAAATACTCTCACATTAACTGGTTTTATTTACAAAAGGAAATTCTGGCGTCTGACCTAGGTGACAAATATTAACACATTTAAAATGTCACATTAACAGATTAAAGTGAGGTTTGACAGTCCTAAAAGTAGTTGGTTAATATTAATATATTACCTATTTTAGGATAAATTAAAATGTCAGGAAATATTCTTTGAGAAACTTCCATGTACCAAATATTGAATATAGATTATCTCATCGATTTTAAACATATTTTGAAATGCATTGTTAAATTGAGAAAACTAATTTTGTTACATAAATTCCAGCAAAGCAATAAATCTTTTTTTGATAAAAGAAATGGAATAATCTAGATGGAATGTTATGATTTATGATTGGTTTGTATTAAAGTTAAGCAGAGCTGTGTCACTATTAGATGTCTCAAAGTATTACCGTTGGGGCTGATTAGAGTTTAGTGTCACCCCAATTGCATGGGGGAGAAAGAGAGATAACAATACAGAAGTGTAGTTAGCATTTTTCCTTGTTTTTTCCTCATTGATGCAGTGAAGAATCATAGGTCAATGAGATTTAGAAAAGATTTATTAAAGGTATGTTTCGTAAAGATAAAGCATGCCCCAAGGAGGCACGTGATTTAAGTGATGAGAGCTGCAACAGAGCTCTGTAATAACAACTACAACAACAACAAGAGGGCCAAAAGGCCACAAAAGTCACAAAAGACCACATGAAAGGCTACAAAAGGGCAAAAAGTACCCAGAAGTGGGAATCTCTGCATTATATATGGGCCGTGTGATTCCAAAGACATTCCTAGGTGATTGGCAACTGAGGTCATTTTGAGAGATACTTGGCTACTGTATCACTCTTTGCCTAGTGTTCATGTGTATACCCAGAATTCTACTACCATTGGGGTGTTCTTTGAGCAATCTCTAGGCTGGGCCCTTATTCTTTTTTACCCCTTGATGCTCATGTCTGACTAGCTACCTAACAAAAGCAATGCCAATACCTGACTCAAGCAAGTAAATTAAATGAATGCAATCCAAAGTTTGCTATAAGCTATGTCGTTCCATAAAAATAAATAAATAAATAAAACTATGTTACTAAACCTTTGAAGAAAATATAATAGTCTTAATAAGCTCAGTTGAATATGTGTATGTATGTGTGTGTGTAAAAGGTTAAAATAGTTACTAACCTATAAGTCAATCCAAGGTTCTACAATAAATGTGTTCTCTCTGCTTGAAGGCTTATGTCTGATGGGGCACTTCATATTTTCATAATTTCATTTGCTCATATTTTACATCAGAAAATACATGTAACAGGGAATTTTTCTGTCTCACAAAAAATTGTAATGGACTCATTCAGAATTTAGTTTATTTACATCTTCTGCTGGACTGGTATATTTAGTAGCTAATGTATTCATGTTACAATATCATAGCTAGCCAGTAAATAATGCACTCTACTCAAAAGTTCATATTTGATGCTTTTAAGTAAAATACCATTAGTTAACATTTTACTTTATCTTTACTTTAAATTGAAATAATTGTATATACCATATTCATTTACAAAAGAGATCTTTCTGTAGATCTAGTTCAAATAAATTTCTTCTCTTAAAATTCATCAGAAAAAGCAATTATAAAACATGTTTTAAGGAAAGCTCCTGAAGGATAATTCTTCAATTAAGAATATGTTTTTAGGATGAGGTCTAAACTTGAAGATCTAACCAAAAATTGTCATTTTAGATTCTAAGATTCATTTTTTTTTTACAGAGATTGCCTTAGGAGTTTGGCTAGGTTCCAAAGAGGTAATTGGATTATACCTTCCTAATTTTTCACAGAAATTTCAAATGAATACAGTTTTCTTCCTTGTACAATAATTAGGAAATGCTACCAAAAAGCAAACAAACAAAAGCTCATATGTGTGAATATATGTATATAGAAAGAAGATAGATAACTAGAAATTGTGAAAAGGCCATTGCTTCTCATATAAAAGAAGGTTTAAACTCGAGAAGACTATGACATAGAAAAAAACTGTGTCTCACTCTCCTGATCAGTCTAGGTTTTATATTTATTACCCCAAACTTTCCTATACCCAGTATCCTCAAGAAGATTGAAGATGATTAATTCTTAGATATTGGCAAGAGAAAATCATGAGATGTTCTAAAATAAATTGTAGCAGGCCAGAGAGCGAGAGAAAGAGACAGAGCAGCTAACCAGTTAACAGTTGTGGGCCAGCTAACAAAAGAATGCTCATATTCCTGAATGTATATTAGAGCTTTGAATCAACCTCCAGGTTTTTATTACCCAAGCACTAGCCACCTCCTGCATATGCATGAATTTCAGGACTGTTGCCTATAACTAATCAAAAGTAGTAAATATTTCTTCCTTCTAGACTGTGTATCTATCATAAAACTGCCCCCTCTTCACCTTTTTTCACTTCCCCTATCTGTAGTCAATGCAGGTTCTTTAAGAACAGCCTCCTCCTTTCTTCCTCAAAACATAATGTGAAAAAGCACAGATCAACACTAGGATGGTATACATGGTTTTCTTTTCCATCTAGCCATATTGCTGGTGGTTTAGACTTCATGCCTCAGGACCTGGTCCTTTTTTGGCTCAATAAAACCTTTTTTTTTTCACTTTTAGTAGTGAAAGTTCTTTTTTATTTGTTTAACAAAATAAATGGCCAATATTAGCTTCCCATGGAAATTTTGTTTTCAAAAAAGGGATTAAGACTTTTTCACTAAAGCAGCAAAGCTTTACATAATGAAATTATATAATTGATTGATCAGATAAGACACATGACATAAGAATCTCAAACCCTCTGGAATGTTATTCCAGACAGCTCTCTAATTTGGTCTCCTCATGAGGTAAGCTTTATATACAAAGGACATAGCCTAGCAAAAATAAACAAGAGATTTTTTTAAAGTAGGCAATACATTTAGATTTGCTATATCTATTTGTAAAACATGGAGGAAAAAAGAAAACTATTTGCCCCATAGGCCAAATTTAAACCATAGCCAGTTTTTTTTCTTTTCTTTTTTCTTTTCTTTTTTCTTTTTCTTTCTTCCTTTCTTTCTTTCTTTCTATTTTTTTCCTTTTCTTTTTCTTTCTTTTCTTTTTTTTTTTTTTTCTTTTCTTTTTTTTTTTTTTTTTTTTTATGACCCTTGAGATAGGAATTGTTTTGCATGTTTAAAGGGTGTAAAAAAAGGAAGAAGAAAGGAAAAGAAAATACTGAATGGAGACATATCTGGACCACAAAGTCTAAAATATTTACTATCTATCCCTTTTTAGAAAAAATAAATGCTGACACTTGATTTAAGTTATTAAAAAAAGGGGGGCCTTATTTGAATGATTTGGATGAATTCTTCATGGCTAATTTGGGAGAGAATTAGATAAATTCTGTTTGAGCTTCCTCTGTATTCTCAGGTTTATGGGATTAACAAAGGTCTGAGACCTCTTTAGCTAAGTCAGGTAAGACCACCTTGTTCTCTAGGCTTCAAGCCAGATTCCTTTAAGCAGAATAGCCTAAAGAAGCCTAGCTATGTCTGGCAGCAGAACTTGAGCCCATTACATGATCCAGTGGGTTCTGCAACCATAAACACACAGGTAAAGGCTGAGCACATTGTCAGCAGTTGTTATTGCTAAATAGGAAAATAGACTTTCCATATGCAAGCAAGACTTTGGAAAGGTCATCTCAGCCACAAGCTCAGAAGTATTTATTTATTTATTTATTTTTGCATCAAACAGTATATATATATATCCTGTCCTTCCTATACCCATGTTCAATGTCAGAAAATAGCATATCTTTCCTTTATTTAAAAAAAAAAAAAAGTCATTACATCATTTAGCTGCATTCATTTTTATTATAATAATAAAGTTCAATTTTCAGTATGGTAAAATGCAAAAGGATAAAAATCAATAAGAACAACAAAAACATTGAGCCTAAAAGTTAGCCTGATATTACTTCAACAAAAACCTTTAAATGCTTCTTTGTACTTGTTTGGAGCAATTTCCTTCACACACATCTAAGTTATAAAAGGATACTTTCCACATTTCAGCTGTTAGCACATCAAGATGCTCTTCCATGGGAAATAAAATTGACCACATAATTTCTTCCTCCAAGAATTCCTTACCAACATTAAGAAACTTAAAGTATGAAAAATTTCAACAAATACTGATACACACTGTGCTATTATTTATGAGTCAACACTGAATAACTTAGGCAATGAAGTGGAGGAACTGGTTAATGTATGCAAGTAATAATATTTAAGTTGTTACATTAATGTTTGCAAAGCATTTACTGACATGGTAAAATATCTAAAATAAAAACATTAAACTAAAAACAAAGTTTAAAAATCACATGTCAATTATGCAACGAAGAAAAGCACCAAAACTAGACTAAAAGGAATGTTATAGGTTGGATTGTATCTCACCACCAAATGCATATATTAGGTAGCTAGTCAGACATGAGCGATAGGGGAACAAAGGAAATAGGGACCCAGTTTAGAGACTGCCCAGAGAACGCCTTATTGATAGTTAGAGAATCCCTCCTGCATCCCCAGAGACAAAGAACAGAAGGATCATAGTCTTAGCTGGCCTAATCTGGCTACAGCCTCTTGCGCAGAAGGCAGTACTCTAATTTACCTACAATTTAAGTTTCATTATAATACTTTGTTTATGCCTAGAAGTTCATGAACCTAATTATAATAGATTGAATTCTGGGTAGGCACATGTGCACTAGGCAAAGAGTTATATAGCAGACAGGTATCAATCAAAATGACCTCATTTGTCAATCACCCTAGAAATGCCTTTGGAACCATCCCATTATGGCCCCAAATATAACGTAGACTTTCCCGTTCCCCGGGGTTACAGCTCTCCATCTTCCCTGGCTGTAACTTGTACCTCACACTTAGGAGTATGCAACCTCATTTCCACGGTTTTAAGCTTGACCTGTCTTCTACCTCATAATGTGCTTTTAATAAATGAATATTTCTCATATTCACTGAGTTGAAATTCATTTCTCCATCAGTGAAAAGGACATAGAGATGTGTATGTTACCAGAACTCCGATTGCTCCAACAGTAATTCATGTTGTAGCCCTCACTTCCAATAACTCAGAATTTAATTATTATTGGAGATAGGGTCTTTAAATAGATGATTGAATTAAAATAAGGACCTTAGGGTGGACCCTAATCCAATCTGACCCTCATAAGAGGCCACCAGGGACTCTCCCACAGAGGACACAGGGAGAAAGTAACTGCAAGCCAAGGAGAGAGGCCACAGGAGAAACCAAATGTCCCAACGCATCCATCTTGGATTTCTAGACTCCAGAACTATGAGAAAATAGATTTCTGTTATTTAAGACACTCAGTCTGTGGTATTTTGTTATGGTAGCCATAGCAAACTAATACAAGAAATATAATAAAATAGTTATTATTACATTTTATTAGTCAAATTATGTCTTAATTTTATCCCTATAACTTTTATTTAAATCATTTCTGTCCCATATACCCTTCCTTCCTCTCTGTTATCTCTTCTCTCTTCCTTCTTCAGGTGTTTTTATTTTTTTCCAAAAAAGTATTTTTGAGTACCTCTTGTGTGGCCAGCCTCTTGCATATCTAAGCTCTAGGTATTTAAAGCATGATTTAATTCTTCTCTTTACAAAATTTTTCTGGTAAATGTTAACTATATATTATTTGGCCAAAAAAAAAAAAAAAGAATAAGGAAAAATCCATCTCACACACACACTCACTCACTCTCTCTCTCTCTCTCTCTCTCTCTCTCTCTCTCTCTCTCTCTCTCTCTCTCTCTGGAGTTAGTTATATAGAAACATGTTGCTAATTATTACTGCAATAACAAAATAACATTTCTATGCCTTGCAGTTTGGTAAAAGCTACTGGATAAAAGACATCTATATGTAACCAAAGCAAAACATCTCAGGTTGCTTTGTAACATGTGTTCTTAATTAAGCTTGCAATACACTTTAATAATTAAAGAGAAGTTACTGACCACTAGTAGATAGCAGCCAGGCACTATTTTTAAAGATGATTCTTATTTTCTTTAAAGACCACCGCATCTTATTTTTATTGTAAATTAGACCTTACATCTAAAACCTGTCCTCTAGCTTCAACGAACTGCTCCAAAGTTTTGATGAGGATGAGACATAGTGGTCAATTAGAATTTTTTTTTTTTTTTTGATAAAATCTATTGCCATAGCTTGAATGTTGTTTGGCATATTTTCTCTAGAGGGGCATTTCAAAACCTAAGGCGTATATGGATGCTCTAAATGGCACAAATCAAAGGAATGGGTAATGGTAATTGAAACAACTGTACACAGCCCTAAGCAAAAGGAATGATTTCTCTTCCTGAACCATCATATGGACAACTTCTCTTCTCAGTCTTCAACATCTGCTATGATGGGCAGAATGGTATTGAGAGACTCAGACCATGATTGTACAGGGACATTAAGTTAAAACACTGAATATGTAAATATGTTCACAGGAATCGTCTGTATAGGAGAAGCTCTCAGGCAAAGGCCAGACATAAGCAAAATTGTGAAGCAGATAATTTTGAAGGCTGTCACCTGGTAGTGACAATAAATGTTTAACAAAAAACTTTATAAAAATTATATATGTATGTATAGATATATGTGTACATATATATATACACACACGCACACATATACTTTGTTATAAATATTACTGACGTAAAGAATGTGTAGTACCCAAATAGCAAATAATAATAAAATAAGCTATACTTTTATTGTAAATTCCCTGTAGCCAATTGATTTATACAAAATACTTCAGTTGATTTTGCCACACTCTTGTATTTGTAACCAACATATAGATACAATTGATAAAGCAGCATAGTTCTGTTACTGATGGGGTGATGTAAAATCTGGTGTTTTCCCAGTGGCATGGGGGTAAGGAGGTGGTCCTAAGTTCTTCCCCACCAACACAGCAAAGAATTACAGGTCAGGGAGATTTAGAAAAAGTAAGATTTATTAAAAGTATATTTTAGAAGGAGACAGGCCACACTGTAGTGCTGTGGAATCTGGGAGGTGAAAAGATAAAAGATAAAAGACAGAGTATGCTCCAAGAGAGGAGGAAGTTCTCAGCTAAGGGGGCTATGACAATGCAGAAATGTGATCTGTTTACATTTGCGCCAGGTTGGGTGGTTACAAAGGCATTCCTAGGTGGTAGGCATGTGAGGTTATTTTGATTGACATTTGGTTGTTATATAACTCCCTGCCTACTGCGCATGTGCGGACCCAGAATTCAGCTTGTTATATTTAGATTCATGAACTTCCACCATAGGAATGGTATTATAATGATGGTATAATGGGGCTGAGGTTGTGGGCACGTCCTTTTGGGCAACCGTCTATGGCCGGGTTAAACCAGCTATAGGTTTAGTTCTCTAGTTCTTTGTCTCTCAGAATGCAGGAGTGATTTCTTAACTATAAATAGGGTATTCTTTGGGAGGTCTCTAGGCTGGGCCTTCACTCCTTTGTCCTCCTGTCGCTCGTGTCTGACTAACTATCTAAAAGTTTCATAGTAACTTTTGAGTTCTGAAAGAATATTTTAATTTCTTGTGCTATTCACAACATATACTTTTAAGTTCAATCTACATTTTTAACGTTCCTCTTTACTCTTAACTTTATTCAGTAAGTTGACAGTAGACAATCAACAAAACCATGAATCAATTCCTGACTTCATTTGTTTGCCAATTTTCATATTATAAATACTCCCATAAAGGCCAATTTCAAGTTGTCAATATGATGTCACTGAAAAAGTAGTTGGGAAGAGATGCACAAAACACTTTTATGTAACAGTGGGCTCAAAACAACAAGAGCCAAGATAATAATTAAACATAATAAAGTAATTAGAAACTAATGAGTTTTGAGAATTACCTTTGTTTTTACTATAATTTATTTAACTGTAAATTTATATTATTTATTTTTCAACCATGACTGTGTTTAACAATTGGCTCTTACAATTTATAAAAATTTAAACAGTTGGGCTCTCAGGAGTGGTACAAACCAGCTCCAATACTCCACAGCTTCTATCAGCCAAACTTTTTTCTTTTAAACCCTTTTCCTCTCTTTCTAGGTGCTCACAGAACTCTACCTTTTTTTTTTTTTTTTTTTTGAGCAATTCCTCTAACACTTTTTCTACCTAAATATTTCTCTCTGCCTTCTTTTCAGTCTGGCTCAATAATAGTATAGCATTGAAACTTCAAATAGATGAATTTCTAATGGTGGGATTTTACATTTTTATGGTATACCAGTAAAAAAGATATTTTGGGACAGATATTTCAAATTATAGCATGTAGTTTACATAAATATTTTTAGAATTAGTGTACACTGGTCTAGTCAGTAGAACTATTTGCAGTTCTCTTATAACTTTGGAATTAACGATCCTACTCAGTAACCTTTTTATTGATACAGTCTAAAACTCCTATTTTCACCATTACTCTGCTTTATTCTCTGTGGTCTAGCCATTGTGAACTACATTTTCTTAAGAACGCTGTGCTCCATTTAATCTCCAGGTGTTTGCTCAAGTTGTTCTCTCTACTTAGAGCACCCACCCAACTCTATTCTCCCTGAGTTCAGCTTCAGATCTTCCTACAGCAAATGAGCCAACACTTTCTCTGAGAAACCTCCCCTAATCTTCTGGAGTAAGGCCTTTACAAGACCCCATAGCATATTGTACTTAGTCTTACAGAAATATTTGTCTCATTTGATCGTAAATGCCTAATCGCTTTTCTATACCACTTTCTGGAATCCCATGGAGGTAATAGGGAGCAACTGTGCTTTGTTCATCAGTATTTTCCAACACCCAGAATGATGCCTGGCAAACACTGTTTGACTACAGTGATGATGATTTCAAAGAGAAAAAAACCATAGCACTAAGATTATGAACATGCTTCCTATTTGCTTCTCTCAGGTTATAACTGTATTATTTGAAGTTCTTTTAAAGAAGAAACATTACACTTGACTGAATTTGATTGGATGAACAACTGTTTAGCAATAAATGGTAATAACAGCTTACTGGAACATCACCGTGCATATTCCTGAAAGCTCCCCAGGATAAAGTTGTTAAAAAGCCATGCCTAATTATACAAGCAAGCAAAGAAGGATCTCTAGTCACTAGAATCCAATTGCACATTTGCCTGCCTTATTCGATCAGCTTGAGACATTCAAACACTCCACATAAGATAATAACAGAAATCTTTTAATCATGGTTTGCCAGAAACAGAGTAGCTACATCTCCTCAGTAGTGAATGGGAGCCAAATGTGAAAATAAATGAAATCTTGACAAAACTTCCTGAGTTTCCAACCCAATATACTTATTTTGCAGATAAGGAAAAGCAATGACACATTACATCATCTGTCAATGACTTGAGTCTTATTTCCAGTAATCATCACCAGAAAAGAAGAAGAAAAAACAAAACAAACCAAACAACAACAACGAAACGATGCTTGTGATCAAAGCAAGTCAAAAAAGATTGTGTTCTCATCCTTACATTCTTCTGGAAAGCAATCTTACTCAAATTCAAAACTGAAGCCACCCTCCCGACACACACAGAGTACTGAAGCCCAAGAACTGCACAATATTAAATACTATTACTTTGAGGCTAGCACAAAAGGACAGGGCTTTGCATTAGAACAAGCACCAAAAGTTTAGCTTCAGGCAAGGAAAGATCATTATTTATAACAAGTTGATCTGCTTCTACATGATTAACAGAAGAACAGTGAATTAATGTTGTTATCCTAATATTATTTAAATGGCCTCTAGATGTGGTGTGAAGCCAAGACAGGTAGAGTGGTTAACGAAGAAAAGTAACTGTCAATCCAAGAGAGATTTCTGGGAAATATTTTTACCAGGACTAGGATTTGCTTAATTAATGGTCTCAAAATGATAAGCTCTGATAAGCCTCTGCTGTATGGTCTTATTTTATTTGGAAAATAGGATGCAGAGTGATTTCATGGGATTTTCTTCAGAGAATGGTAAAACTGGTAAGCTTCTGGATAATTATCAGCCATTTTAATGATTTCTTCTTTTCAAAATGTAGTTCATGCCCTAGGTTATCTGGGGAAATGAATGAGGAAAGTACAAAGCTAGAATGGCAACATCTTATTACCTGTAGCTTTACCTATCTGCTTGAACTGCAAGTAGGATTTTAAGACACAAGCAACAAGCTTTCTATTACCTCTGAACTAGGGCATCTTTAAAAGACTGCTTTTCAATTAGTGGCCCATATCAGGTAGAACTCATTGTTAAGACAGGTTTAGATGGGAACATTACTAATTGTTCTGTCACTAGAAGTGCCTTTATAAAGTGGGCTAAGTAGGAGAGACCATTCGGGGACCTTGTTCTGCCCTCAAAGCAGGCTTCAGGGAGAAGAATCCATTATCAGTGATCCCCCTGGGCATTTTTCTTATCTCTTAAAAATTAAACTACATAGGATGAAGTTATGAGCGTAGGATAAGCTGAAGACAGAGATGTATGCAAAATAAATATTTATAATCTAGAATACTTGAGGTTTAAACAAAAGAATAATATTTCAAACTAATTATCAGCTATTGGGATATTTGTAAATGATACCAAGAATGTCTGGAATAATTTATAGAAATACACCCAAAGATACCAGAGGCTTACAATAATATGGGATATGAAAGAGAAAGAGTTTTCCATTTTCTGAAAGATTCTTTACATTAATACAGTAGATAACCACTGGAGATCAGATCAGTAGGTAGCATAGTTATAACTCACTCAAATCTCAACTTTACTCAGCTTTTCTCAGACAATAGTGGGAAGATTGGGAAGTGTCTTCACCCCATATTAGTTTTTGTTTGTTTGTTTGTTTTAATGACAGCCTACTGCTTCCTGTCCTCTTCTCCTTTGGTGACAATCACCCAATAAATGTATCAACTTTTTTATATTTCCTCTGCCTGCTTATTGTCTTTTCTCTCTGGTAGCACTTAGCATGTAAGAAAACATTATAGCTCTCTTAGGTCCTGCATTCCTGGATACTAAGGCCAATACTGCTATGGCTTCTGGAAAGTGACCATGAAGTGACCCGAAAGTTATACCTTTTAAGGAAAAAAAAAGCCTATAATAATGTTGGGCTGCCTCCTAATGAGTCTGTATTTTCACACTACCACATATACTTTCATATTTTTATTGCTTGTTTATTAAAATTTTAATTATTAATCTAAGTGGATTTGAGATATAGATTTCGATAATTCTGGACTTCAACTCTGGTTGCTCTATAGCAAAGTATATTTGTACTCATTGACTACCTATCAATAACAATAAATAAATTTGAAAATTCTATATTGAAGTCCATTCTGCTTTCCAATTTGGTTGACATTCTTAAATATGCCCAGAATACATGAGGAAAAAAAATGTGTTTTTTTTTTTATTTTAGTGTTTCCACCAAGTATTTTCCAAGTAATGGACTAATTTCAAGGAAAGTATTAAGATTGAAAGAGCATCATGGTCAAAGTCATTTAGAAATTGAAAAGTGTATTTTCTTTACTGTAGAAATTCCCAGAATCCTTAATAGCTTAATAGAGACTATGAAGCACCGAGAAGGGTTATAGAATGCTACATAAAACAAATTTAATTGATTATGGAGTCTTTTTCTCATATAGTATGTTGACGGATCAGTTCTTTACAGAATACACTTTGGGAAATTCTACTTCATTGTTAGTTCTCTGGTAAAAATGAATGTGACCTGGCTGTATTGAGAAAGGGAAAAAATAGGATGTGTACACTCACGACCTTCTAATATGCTATATAATTTACTAACATATTATGTGTAATGGGTTGAATTGTGTCCCTAAAAGAATATGCTGAAGTCCTAACCCAGGCAATCTTTTTTTGGAAATACAGTCTTTAGAGATATTTTCAAGATGAAGCCATAGGGGTGGGCCCTAATTCAATATGATTGGTATCCTTATAAAAGAAGGGAAATTTAGATACAGAGACAGACACATGTAGAAGACGACAACATAGAGACACACAGATAGAATGCTATGCGAAGACAGAAGCAGAGATTGAAATGATGCAGACACTGAAATAGAAGCCAAGGAACCCAAGGGTTTCTGGCTTTCACCAGCAGCTAGGATTAATGCAAGGAATAGATTTTTCCCTCAGAAGGAATCAACACTACTAACACCCTGAATAGGCCTTCTAGCCTCTAGGACCGAGAGAATAAATTTCAGTCATTTTAAGCCATCCAGTTTGTCATACTTTGTTATGGCGGCCCTAGGAAACTAATACAGATTTTGCTATTCTGAAGTCAGGTGCTCCTGTAATAAATATCTTAAAAAAGTGGTTTTGGAATTGAAACCACAGTGGATAGAGGCTGAAAGAGTTTTGAGGCACTTAAGAGAAAGAAACTGGATTGCCTTGAATAGAGTGTTGGTAGAAATATGAATTTTAAAAACACTTACACTTCTGGTTAGAACTCAGATGGAATGAAGAACATTTTATTGGAAAATGAAGGAAAGGCTGTCCTTGTTGTACAGTTAGGCGGAGAATGTGGTCGAATTATTTCTACTGTTGGGAGCCAAGTAGATCTTGTAAATAATAAACTTAGATATTGAGCAAAGGAGATTTTAAAGCAAAGTGTGGAAAGCACAATCTGGTTTCCTCTTCTTGCTTATAGAAAATGCAAGAGGAAAGAGATAAATTGAAAAAAGGAATTCTTTCTCAAGACTGCTTCAAAACATAGTCTAATCTACCATGATTATCATTTTTTGTATCTCTTTCTCTTCACTAGGATGTAACCCTACAAGGACAGATATCCTAGTCCATTCTTTTCACTATTATTTCCCAACTGCTCAGATGCTCGCCGATGCTCAACAAGTATTGAAGAATGAATAAAATTAATTCATGGAGCTGCAATTCTTAAATTAGGCTCACCAGTTTCCATGCCTCATTTTTCCAACAGCCTTATAAAAGATTTATATTTCTTACAAATTTGTAATTAGAAGAAGATAATTTCTTAATCTCCAAATGAAAATGATTCATGTGACTATAAGGACATTGTGTTTTACAACAGAGATATTGATGTAAAAGAGGGAATTACAATTTATATAAGAATGGGACTTAAAACAGGACTTCTTAACTTCTTTGAAGGAGAGATTAAGGAGTTTCATAAAAGGAAAAACGTAGTTTATTTTACAGAAATGGAAATTTCAAGCAACATATGATATTGGTTCTTGAGTCATATCTTAGTGTTTTATTCTTAGGATGAGATTTGGTATTAGCTTCATGAACTTAAACAGCATAAAACCTATAAACAGGAATAGCAAACAAAGATCCAAGCCTCCACAGAGTATATTAAGACAATAAAAAATGATGGCTATCTTTATTTTTAGGTTAATCAAACTGCCACCTTAAATCCCCATTATTTTGAAAATGCTACATAAAATTATATAGACTTTATATGAACAATCCAATATGTTAGGCAATGAAAACAATAACTATATTGACTATTCACTCCCATTCTGTTCTCAGTAGTTTTCATACATGGACATACCTACTCTTTTAAGAATGGTTGATATTCCACGATTAATAAGTTAAAATCTTATCTTTTTCATTGTTATATTTTCCTATATCTCATTTTTGAGCAATAGAGATCTTTAAGTATACTTCAGAAAGACATTTTAAAGATATAAAAAGACTAAAACTTTTATAATTTTAATTCACATAAAAATGTATATCTAGGAAATATTTCCTTACATTCCTTCTATATACAAACATTTTTTTAACTTATACCAAGTTAATGTTTACTGTACACACACATGCTTTCAATCATCCATCTGTTGTTTTCAATTTCACACTTCACTAACATTTTTTCAAAGTCATCTCTTTAGGTATCTCTTAAATACATCCACTCTTTGTGATTCTGTTTTTGCTGCCTTGTTCCCCACAACTTTCATGTAACATTTTATCAAGGCTCTTAACTTGTCACTCTCTAATCTGCCTTTTTATCCTTCATTCTTCATCATCTTCAAGTTGTCTTTCAAAGGCAGTCCTCTCCTTAGTTTTCTACTTGGGCAATCAGAATGATTCTTTAAGTTCTTGCACAAAGATCATATATCTGCTATGCTATGCTTTCCCTAATTCCTGCAGGTAGTTATTCAGTCTCTATTCTATCTTCATTTTAGCATTTGAGGACTGTCTCTGTGAAATAGCTTATTATACTTTAATTATGTTTGGGGACCTGCCTCCTTCATGAGATTGTGTGTTCTCCTAGATAAGAACTATATCATTTTCACATTTCTATCTCTAGTGCTTTGACCATTACCTAACACAACTTAGAGCCTCAATAAATGTTTATCAAACAGACATACAAAAAAAGAAATTTAGGGGGAAAAATCAAGTTAATAGCATCTGCACTATTGCTATACTAAGTCAAAGAATTATGGAAAATAGATTAACTTATATGACCATCTTTATTTCTCTTGGTGAAATTTTGGGGGTCTAATTTAAATGGCAAGGTATCATTTGGCAAGGCTGCAGAACAGAATTGTGCATTTACCCTTTAAAGTAATTTTCAGAGATCAATGTGGCTATTTTTATTTCTATAAAAATTTCCCTGAATTTCTCACACTTATCAATACTTTTCTTAGCCAGCCTCTTCTTAGTCTTCTCTTATAAGATTATGGTAAGAGAATATGAGTTTTTTCTCTTTAGATAATATAAATAGAATTATCCAGTAAAAAGAGCTCAAAGCAAATCCTCCTACTATTCTGATGGATTGGCAAGATGGGGAAAGTAAATTTAAAAATTTAATTGCCATGCTTATGTTTTGTCATTTTTCTTAGTTTACTTTTCTAAAATAAAATTTAAAACACTCAATATTGTAGAGTAGTGCAAAAAAACTCCTATGTACCCATCAATTAGCTTCAATGATTATGAAGTTTTTAGCATCCTATCCTAATTTGAAGGAAAGCTTAAACAAAAACAAAACGAACAAGAAATAATAGGTAATTATTAGTAGTTTTATAGGGCATCTAGGCTGTTTTTGAGAAAGGGTATGAAGATATACTATGAACCTGTTGTAATGAGAATCAGTACAACAAAGCCAGTTTGCAAAGGCCCAAAGAAAAGTCTTGTGAATTTGCCTGATATGAGCAAATATGCATGCATCCACAGGCATGCATTTATTTTGGAATCTACAGAGTAAAAAACAGGACTCACCCTTAAATAGGAAATTATTATTCTCTCTTTTCCCCTCCAGTCGTTTTCATTGCATCACGACCTTTAACAAATTGGTGGTAATAATAATTACAATACAAAACGAAGAAGGGCCCTAGCTCCTTTCACATTTCTATAAAAGCAGAATATCCTCTCTTCCTTGGATTCATTAATAAATAAAAGTTCTATTTATTTCAACTTAAAAATGTTTAATGTCTTTTATAGGCAAGACAAGCTAAACTGTTTTCATTACTCACTCACTCATTTTTTTATTCATTAAACATTTACATAGCTTCTCCTATTTCCCCCTCACAATAGACAGACTTGTAAGTGAACAGTGCTATAATAAAAATAAAAACTAAATGCCATGAGAACATCTATAAAAATAAATGGATTTTCTCTATGCTATTTGTTTGATGTCTGTCTCTTTAGCTAGAAACTCAGTTAGGATCCTACTATGACAGTCTAAATAGAAGAATTAAACTCTGCTATGAGAAGAACAGTGGGAGTGGAAAGAATATTGCACTTGATATATTTTGGCCTACTGGGCCTACCTGACACTCTGCCCATAGCCTTTCCTGAATGTATAGACCCTAGGCAGCCGAATTAAAGGAACCCATCCAGAAGATGAGCTATTCCAGTTATCTATCTATCTATCTATCTATCTATCTATCTATCTATCTATCTGTCATCTATCTATCATCTATCTATCATCTATCTATCATCTATCTATCTTTCTATAATTTGAACTAAGAGGTAACATAGTGGTAACATGACAAAAATAATCTTTTGGAGTTCAAGTAAGTTGTATTAAAACATATATAACAAATACTTAAGGATTTCATCTACTGTGCTCCCACAAGGCTGTCTTAAATCCAGAATTAGTCTCCTATTAGATCCCTACTGGTTTCTTGCTGGTCGGTGGTTTCTATTTTGGCTGACTTCTGTATACTTATAATTTTTACCTCACCCCTCACCTCAACTTTGTTGTTTAAAACATTTTTAATTTCTGTCTTTATAATCAAAGAGCCTAGGCTTGAATATTTCCTCAGCTAATTATCTGCTTCAACTACTGTATTTAGCATGCTCATTTTCATATTTGTTTCTTGTTGTAATCTGTGAACTCTGTAACAACCAGAGGGGTTAAAATTTAGAATTTTATTTTTACATCCAATTTATAGCTTGAGACCCTATAGGACTTATTAAATCTTTGTTAAAATAATAAATAAATAATGCATATGAGAGACATTGGGGAAATAGAATCTAGAGGAAATAATATTTGATTGACTGAAGAGAAGAATAGCCAAATGATTCTGCAATTCAGTTAATTTACATTATAATCTGTCTGATTGGTTTCATTTAAATTTGTGCTAGAGAATTCCTAGCTTTTTAAAAAGTATAATAATCAATCACAAATTAAAAATATGAGTTATTAAGAACCTAAGAGAATTTGTGAATTAATGAATTCAAATTATTTGAAGTTTAGTTCAACAAGGGTGGCAAAACAGCAATTTCCACAAATACAAGATAAAAGGATGGATGCTTGGATTCCTTTGGGGGCATGAGATTAAGCTGGCAGAACTCAGAGGTACAGCTTTTATTTATTTCTTAGGGAAGCAAAGCTTTGAGAAGTACCTTGAGTTAGAACAAGTAACCACCCACTGAAAAACCATTTTATTAGCAGATTGAAGAGCTAATGTTGGTGATTGTATAATCATTTCTTGCTACTTATAAATGGCAATTTTTTAAAAAGTTAATAAACTTTGTATAGTCATGAAAGGAATGCAGTAAAGATTAGCTAAGAAGTAAATTGTGACATATATCTTCCCTTTCCAGGAGTAGTCTTTTAAACAGCTGTTATATAACACTGATTATCTAACAACCTAATTGATAAAGTCATGATTGACTGTATCTCTTAAAGATTATAATTTTAATTCCCCTAAACCATAGGAATGGTAGGTGGAAGAAAAATATTTTCTTTTTTTCTTGAAATTCATTCCAGACACATCAGCTACTAGAATGAAATGATACTGTATATACTTTTACTGTATACTAGATAGTTTTAATGTTATTGTAGTGAGTTAGAAGTAATTTTCTGACTTTTCATAATTACATTGAATATATTCATATATATTTTATAGAATTATTTCCTACTGAAAACATTCATGGTACAATAATGTTTTCATTATTGTAATATTTTCATTATTGTCACAAAATTTAAATATACTTAACCATTAGAAATATCAAAACTTACAGTCTTTATTGTGATCATAATTATATCTGTCCCTTTCTCCTACCCAATTTTTACACCTTTTTTGACACATTTAAATAAAGATGCTTTTTGAGAACCCATTCAGTTGAAGTCTTGGTTATAGTATTGATTTTTAAAGTGGCTTGTATCATTCAGATTAGGTAGACATAGTGGGAAAGTTTCCAGACCTTGGCAAAAACCCAAACTGAACTTTCCTCCAAAAAGTCAGGAAGAATTTTATTAACCTTTTAGTTTAAAAAAAGTATATTTCTAATTTGTTCAACTTGAAGGCCATGTATTCCCAAGGGAACAAAATGGTCCCTTGATGTTGCACAATGATGTTTATTTACATCAGGGTTTATATTTGAAAAAAGTGAAATGCTAGATTGTCTCTACAGTCAATAAACAGTTGATTCCATCCTTCCTACTTTTACATAGTGCACATGTAAAAATGTATGTATTTATTACATGCTATAATGATCACTTAGTGCTCATAATAACATCAGCGAGTCAATGTAATGTTTTGAGGTTCTTTTAAACTGGCAACTAAGATTAAGTAAAAAGAGAGAAGCAGACATTTATGAATTTAAAATAATTTTAATTATTTCTGATTATAAAATCAATATAAATAATGGTCAGTTCTGACTGGTTTCTATTAGATTGGTGATAAATGATTTGACAAGACAGAAAATACCAAAAATAGCTAAATTAGAATTAAATAAGCAGATGAATTCAGGCAAAATATTTTATCATTGATGTTATGCAAAAGTTTGCTCCTGGAAGTGAATTTTCCAGATGTTGATAAACTCATGAAATATTTTCTGAAACCAGAATTAGAATTAAACTATTCATAGAACTGCTTCAGTTATGTCAAAATTAAGGGTTATTTTGGATAAAAATTAATAAATATTGAAACGTTTTTTAGACTAGGAAAATTCTACTAAACTAAAATATTTAGATTTATTCAGAACTATATACTGGGGGCAGAAAATAGAATAATTCTGACAATTTTATGAGAGGTATTTCTCTCACTATTTTGAGTTTTTAGATTTAATGTGAAAATAAAGCAATGAGGAAAATAAGGGAGTGAAAAGAAATAAAGAAGATGGGGAAGGAACAATAGATACAAAAAAACTCTAAAATATTCATCTTTCATTTTATACCAAGGGATTTAATTAATTAATGGATAAATTCCAGTATCTGTTTCTGTTTAAGAAAAAAAATTGTGAATTAAAAAATTGCACACTATATGTTTAAATTACTCATCTGTGAACATCATAGCAAAGTATCCAATTTTTAAATTTTGTATAGACCCTATAATAGCACATCTTTTTAAAAAGTTGAATAAAGATAAAATGTATTCATTTTGATTTATGTGACTTTTATGTCAATTACTGCACTTAACTTCCCTGTTAGAACTTGCACGTCAGCAGGTAGCATGGGGTTCTGCTATATATCTTTCAATATATCCATTCAGAAACTGCCCTTTGCACTTCAACTTCTTGCTACTACATCAGTAAAGTGATTCACATTACAAATGGCTGCATTAACTATTCCAGGACTTCATAAGAATCCATTTTTATTGATACACTATATATCCATATAGTCTCTTTTGAAAGTAAAGAGGAAGAGTCATTGTCTCTACAAATAATATTAGCCAAATAACAAAAAGCATTGCTAGTAGCTATCCTATTTTTGTGTTGCTGTGGTGACATTGTGAACTTCTGATGTTTTTTAGGTATTAAGCTGCCCTGCTGTTCATTCCAAATTTGTCAGGTTATTTGGCACCTGGTCTGACCTTAATGTCTAGAATGAAGTGCTGAGCTACAAAATGTTCTGATTTTTCTATGCTTTGCCAAACTCCTCCCCCATCCCTTACACCTTTGAAATAACAAGGTCAATCACACAAAAGAAAAATGGCAGAGTTTCAGGTCCAATGATGCTGATTATCAGCATAACGTATATAGTTCAGGATGACATCAGCTTGTCCTTGAACACTATGGCAAGCCCAGATGTAATTGACTAAGATTATTCAAAAAATCACTTATTAAAAAAAGTATATTTCTAAAGATATTTTACCAAACAACTAAGACGGTGCATTTAAAATCTGTGTTCAAAGCTATGGTTACCTTTTTTTTTTTTCAATTACTTTTCAGGAAAACATTAATGTAATTCACATTAGCTATGTTCAAATAAATAAATTCTGAATTAATGAAACAGCCACATTCTTCTATAACTGACCTAACAAATTTCATGGTTGACATGAAAATGTAAAGATGGTAAAAAAAAAAGAAAAAAAAAAAAGTGGTGGATGATGGCATGCCAGGCACACCCAAACTGTAAGGAATCCTTTCTTATCTGAATCAAGGAGCATTCTGGAGAAAGGAACTCCCCCTAAAATAAGTAATTTACACAAACCTTTATCTCCTTCTCATTGCCTACACATTGCTTATGTTTTATACTTTCTAACCTGTGGTAGTAATCCCCTCTCTTCTTGCGGTACACACTTTTGCAATCTGGTCTTATATACACTCATATTAAAATATCCTCAATTTTACCTGAAAATATTATAGTTTTATCTTAGACTTACCCATTTTAGTATATAGAATAAAATGATATCACAGTTCTGATTCCATCTTCAACAGGGTAATATAGAGAAATGTTATACTCTCTAATGCATACAGAAACAAGATTAGTATTTTACATATACAGACTGCAAGGAACAAAATTAATACATAATACATATGTATATAGTCCATAGGAAGCTATCCAAGTAGTTAGTAAATCCTCATTTGAGAACCCTAAAGGCAGCTGGTTGGGTGTAAGTTGTTTTTTATTCATTCAAACAAAATTTTTATTGAAGACTAACCATATGCATAATGTTATACATACTGAGTAGATATTATATCATAGAACTTTAAAGTAGGAGAAATGACAGCAATCAGCCAACATTTTATACATGAGAAGAGCAATGCCCAGAGAGGTTAAGTAACACATCTAAAAGTATCAACAGCTGGTTTAATAAAAGAACACTAGAATATTGATGTTATATTACTTCCATAAAACCATGGTTTGTCTTCATTTGGAATAGCTAATGTATGCTTTTTATATCTATTTAGAAGATTCTTGCCTTTGAAATGAAATAATAGTAAAAATACTGTTGGTGAATATCTTTCTTGTATATATGTATATATCTATTCTATATGTGTTTATATGTATATTACCATATTTACAATTTAAATGTAATTATCATTTTTAAAACCAAACTTTATTTTAATATTATTTATTCTCTTTCATTTCCACAAGTGTAACTCATTAAAGGGGAAACATTTTTTTTTTAAAGTCTGCTTCTAGTGGTGACATTTTTTTAGCTCTTTTTATGTTAGTTCAAATGAAAATGTTTATTGGTCCTTCTCTTTTTCCTTTTTAAGTCACAGAATTTATTCAGCTGAAGAAGTCTTCGACAAGTAATCAACACAATGCCAATATGATTCAGCAGAAATGTATGTAATTATTCACACCTGAAATGTTACCTAGAGTGATGTAATTAATGTAATATTCAATGACAGAATATTTCAATTGCCCAATAAGGATTTAAAAAAATGTTGGATCATAT
>NW_011888798.1:4231763-4241546 GCF_000151845.1 Pteropus vampyrus | reverse complement strand
ATATAGTTCAGGATGACATCAGCTTGTCCTTGAACACTATGGCAAGCCCAGATGTAATTGACTAAGATTATTCAAAAAATCACTTATTAAAAAAAGTATATTTCTAAAGATATTTTACCAAACAACTAAGACGGTGCATTTAAAATCTGTGTTCAAAGCTATGGTTACCTTTTTTTTTTTTCAATTACTTTTCAGGAAAACATTAATGTAATTCACATTAGCTATGTTCAAATAAATAAATTCTGAATTAATGAAACAGCCACATTCTTCTATAACTGACCTAACAAATTTCATGGTTGACATGAAAATGTAAAGATGGTAAAAAAAAAAGAAAAAAAAAAAAGTGGTGGATGATGGCATGCCAGGCACACCCAAACTGTAAGGAATCCTTTCTTATCTGAATCAAGGAGCATTCTGGAGAAAGGAACTCCCCCTAAAATAAGTAATTTACACAAACCTTTATCTCCTTCTCATTGCCTACACATTGCTTATGTTTTATACTTTCTAACCTGTGGTAGTAATCCCCTCTCTTCTTGCGGTACACACTTTTGCAATCTGGTCTTATATACACTCATATTAAAATATCCTCAATTTTACCTGAAAATATTATAGTTTTATCTTAGACTTACCCATTTTAGTATATAGAATAAAATGATATCACAGTTCTGATTCCATCTTCAACAGGGTAATATAGAGAAATGTTATACTCTCTAATGCATACAGAAACAAGATTAGTATTTTACATATACAGACTGCAAGGAACAAAATTAATACATAATACATATGTATATAGTCCATAGGAAGCTATCCAAGTAGTTAGTAAATCCTCATTTGAGAACCCTAAAGGCAGCTGGTTGGGTGTAAGTTGTTTTTTATTCATTCAAACAAAATTTTTATTGAAGACTAACCATATGCATAATGTTATACATACTGAGTAGATATTATATCATAGAACTTTAAAGTAGGAGAAATGACAGCAATCAGCCAACATTTTATACATGAGAAGAGCAATGCCCAGAGAGGTTAAGTAACACATCTAAAAGTATCAACAGCTGGTTTAATAAAAGAACACTAGAATATTGATGTTATATTACTTCCATAAAACCATGGTTTGTCTTCATTTGGAATAGCTAATGTATGCTTTTTATATCTATTTAGAAGATTCTTGCCTTTGAAATGAAATAATAGTAAAAATACTGTTGGTGAATATCTTTCTTGTATATATGTATATATCTATTCTATATGTGTTTATATGTATATTACCATATTTACAATTTAAATGTAATTATCATTTTTAAAACCAAACTTTATTTTAATATTATTTATTCTCTTTCATTTCCACAAGTGTAACTCATTAAAGGGGAAACATTTTTTTTTTAAAGTCTGCTTCTAGTGGTGACATTTTTTTAGCTCTTTTTATGTTAGTTCAAATGAAAATGTTTATTGGTCCTTCTCTTTTTCCTTTTTAAGTCACAGAATTTATTCAGCTGAAGAAGTCTTCGACAAGTAATCAACACAATGCCAATATGATTCAGCAGAAATGTATGTAATTATTCACACCTGAAATGTTACCTAGAGTGATGTAATTAATGTAATATTCAATGACAGAATATTTCAATTGCCCAATAAGGATTTAAAAAAATGTTGGATCATATGTCCACCCTAATTAGGGCCAAGGAAGAATCAGAAGAATGTCAAATGAAAAACATACTAAGGATATTATCTACTCTGTGAAATCTTTCCCAATCTTCAAACATTTTTTTTTTCCTATGCTACTATTTTGTCTGCTTATTTTAATCTTTTACCTTCTGTCACTATAATTTACCTTTTCTCCCCAGGCATAGTACCTAATCTACTCAGTACATGTTTGCTAAGTAAATGAATAAATAAACTGAAAAAATGTAGTATGCAGTTGCATTATTCAATGTTAGATATCTTGAAGTTTGAAATTACTTTTCGCATATGACAATGCTACCTAATTGTAGCTGAACATATGATCACCTGAGATTTTTTTAAGAATACAGAGTCCAAGGACTCATTCTTAAAAATTTTGGGGTCTTAACTGGGAAACTGTAAGATTAAGTGTGGCCCAATAGAGTTGTATGATCAGGTAGTTTGGAATGTTCTAGAAAATTCCATATTTATGTGGCATATTTCAAGAGCATTAAGAAAACACATTTAACTTAACTTTATATTGTTTATATTTTCTACGAAGTAATTAATAATTTATTCTATTTTATAGAGAGATTCACATTGCAAATATTTAGTTAGTTTCTATATTTGAGTCTTAGGCACACAGAGGTTTAATATATGGTACTTGTCTTTATAAATCTCACAGCATATAAGGGAAACAAACACCCAAACATAAATTGTAGGAGTCCAGAAATAGACCCATATATAGTCAATTGGTCTTAAAAAAATAAAAGGAGCAAAAACAATACAATTAAACAAAGATAGTCTTTTCAACAAATGGTGCTGGAACAACTGGACAGCCACATGAAAAAATATAAATGTAGACTCAAACTTTACGCTCACTACAAAACTTAACTCAAAATGAATCACAGACCTAAATGTAAAATATAATATTAAAACTTTTAGAAGACAACATAGGAGAAAATCTAGACTACCTTGGGTATGACAATAACTTTCTAAATACAGCACCATAATCCATGAATAAATACTTGATAAGCTGAACTTCATTAAAAAATTCTACTTTGTGAAAGATAATATCAAGAGAATGAAAAGATAAGACACAGACTGAGAAAAAATATTTACAAAAGATATGTCTGATAAAGAACTGTTACCCAATATATACAAAAAACTCTTAAAATTCAAAAATAAGAAGACAACTCATTTTTAAAAAATGGGCAAAAGACCTGAACAGACATCTCATCAAAGAAAATATACAGATAGAAAATAATCATATGACATTAGAGAACTGTTAAACAACATAAGCCATTGAGGAATTGCAAATTAAAACAACAGTGAGATACCATGGCACAGCTATTAGAATAGCCAAAATCCAAAACACGGACAATTCCAAGTGCCGGTGAGAATATGCAGCAATCCTTAGGATCTCTTATTTGTTGCTGGTAGGAATGTAAAATGGCACATAAAAACTTTAAAAGACATTCTGGCAATTTCTTAGAAAATTAAATGTCCTTTTACCATGTGATCCAGCAGCCACTCTCTCTGGTATTGACCCAAATGAGTTGAAAACTTGTCTACACACATATCTCCATGGGCAAGGGAAACAAAAGAAAAAATAAACAAACTAAAATGTTTTTGCACAGTAAAGTAAATCATAAACAAAACGAAAAGACAACCTACTGAATGAGAGAAGATATTTGCTTATGATACATCTGATAAGGGGTTAATATCCAAAATATATAAAAAACTCATACAACTCAACAACAGAAAAACAAACAATCCAATTAAAAATGGGTAGAAGACCTGAATAGATATTTCTCCAAAGAGGAAATACAAAAGGCCAATAGACATATGTAAAGATTCTCAAGTTCGCTAATCATCATAGAAATGAAAATTAAAACCACAATGAGATATCATCTCACACGTGTCAGAATGGCTATCATCAATCAATCAAAGAACAGATGTTGGCTAGGATATGGAGAAAAGGGACTCTCATACAATGTTGGTGGGATTGCAAATTGGTACGGCCATTATGGAAAATAGTCTGGAGGTTCCTCAAAAAATTAAAAATGGATCTACCTTTTGATCCAGCAATTGCACTTCTGGGTATTTATCCAAAGGAAACCAAAACAATAATTCATAAAGATCTATATATCCCTATGTTCATGGCAGTGCTATGTACAATAGTCAAGATATGGAAGCAACCTAAATACCCATCAACATATGATTATATAAAGAAGTTATGGTTCATACATATAAAGAAATATTACTCAGCCATAAAAATCCAAAATCCTACCATTTACAACCACATGGATAGACCTAGAGATTACTATGCTGAGCGAAATAAGTCAGAGAAAGATAAGTACCATATAATTTCATTTATAGGTGAAATCTAAGGGGGGGGAAAAAAAGAACAAACTATTTGAAAACAGACTCATGAAAACAGAGGACCACCTGGTGATGGCCAGAGAGGAGGGGTGTGGGAGGGCTTGGAGAAAGGGGTGAAAGGTTAAAGAGAAGATTAATAATTGATAGTCACAGAGATGTGGAGCACAGCGTAGGGAATGCAGTTAGCATTAATGTAATGGGTAGGTGTAGAGTCAGAAGAGAGAAAGAGTAATCAGGGTATTGTTTCATAAACTATATAAATGTCTAATCGATGTACTGTATACTTGAAACTAATAATAAAATTAAATTTAAAAAATTACATCCACGCAAACACCTGCACTCAGTTGTTTATGACAGCCTTATTCATAACTGAAAAACTTAGAAGCATCCAAGATGTTCCTCAGTAAGTGAATGGATAAATAAACCATGGTATATCTGGATAATAGAATCTTATTTAATGCTAAAAAAGAAATAAGCTATCAGGACACAAAACGACATGGAGTAAACTTAAATACATATTACTAAATGAAAAAGTCAGCCTGAAAATCCTATATGTTATATGATTCCAACCAAAAACTATAGAGACAGCAAAAAGACCACTGGTTGCCACCAGTAAGGAGGAAGAGAGAGAGATGAACAGGTGGAGCACAGAGGATTTTTAAAGAAGTGGAATTATTCTATATGATAATGCAGTGGCAGATACATGAATTTCCCTTGTTCAAAATCTATACAATGATAATTTGGAAAAAAAAAAACAAACCAAAAAACAATATATAACACCAAGAGTGAACCCTAAAATAAAATATGGATTTTAGGTGATGACAATGTGTCAAAGTAGGATCACCAATTCTAACAAATGTTCTACTCCGGTGGAGAACATTGATAATAGGGGAGGCTTTGCATGTGTGGGAGCAGGGAATATAGGGGAAATGTCTGTATCTTCCTCTTAGCTTTGCTGTGAACCTAAAACTGCTCTAAAAATAAATTCTTTTTAACAAATAAATTATAGTACACTACGGCAACAATTTGACATATTTTGAAGGTTTAGGAGTAGCCTATGTAAGTGACTAGAAGAGGAGAGCAATAAGGGTCTATGATCAGGGAACAGGATTCTAGGCCTCTATAACATTCTGACTTAAGAATCTTCACCCAAATTCCTCTAGATTCCTGAGTCACAGTACCGTATCTAAATGCCACTAAGAAAAATTGATCAGAACAGATGAATAAAATCAAATTGTAAACACGACTTCCTTTTTTGCTTGATTTGGTGATTTAATGGAGATAAAGATCAACCTTACATTGGATTTGGAAGGAAGTAGTGTCCTTAAAACTCTTGGGCTTAGTATTTCTCTGTATCTCCTTGTTGGTAACTACACAAGTAAACCACATTCACTTCCTTAATATTAGGTGTAGAACGATTAGGATAAAAAAAAAAAAATCTGATAGAAGAACTGATAGTTTTAACAGAACTCTCAATTTTAAAAAGTTGAATAGCCCATTGGAATTTCAGAAACTGGCTTTCAAGGACAATAAATATATGAATATGGTGAAATAAATGTCCCTCAGCCCTCAAAGTTGCATGCAGTGGGGTATGAAGGGCAGAAGCTATAGTAATTGTCTATTATGAACAAATATTTTATGCAGATGTTACATACACTATCTCACTTAATTTGCTAACCAATCCATGAGATAGTTGTTGTCATTTACAGATATGACATCCAAAAGTCACATGCTCCATAGGAGTGTAAACTAGATCTCTAAGTGATATCTTAAGTTTCTTTCAAAATTACCATGACAAATGGCTTTTAAAGGTCTTTGGAAAAGCAAAATTTATAGTTTCCTACTATATCCATGTCCAATATCATTTTTACACCCCATTTACAAAAGTTATTTCTAGGAAGAAAAAAAAAAGGACATGTGTAGGGTATAAGAGAGGTGGTGAGAAACAATCAACCTAAATGTGGTAAGCTACATGAAATTCCCCTACATCTGCACATTTCCCAGTTTAAACATTTTTTTTTTTTTTTAATAAGCAGCTTTCGCTGACCTCCTGCCCCTGGCCCCCAGACTAGGTCAGGCTGCCAGCACTTCTTTGTAACACTTCAAATTAATGTTTGCTCTAACTTTCTAAGTAAACTCTTGAGGTAAGGGATCTTGTCTGTTCCACGAATGAAAAACTCCACCACCATGGCTTTATTCCCAGTGTCTAGAACATTTTATAAATATGTATTGAATGCAATAAAAAAAAAAAAAGATTTGAAATCATGTAAGTAGTGTTATTTCAACTCTAAGTATTTGTTAAGAGCAAGATTCTTACCCTGAAAACAGATTCCAAAATCTTGCCTCCATCCTTTCCGCTTTCTACAAATCTTACGTAGTTGATATTTTCAGCAGTTTAAATGTAACTTGGGTTTGTTTAACCAACCATTTTGAGAATTAGACTTCAAACTGAGAGAACTGAATTTAAGGTTAATATATCAAACCAAGGCTATGGCCAAATTCACTTTCTTCTTATAGACAATCCACATCTTTCATATAACCCTTGCAGAGAACGGATTCTCAGCCAGCTACTTGATTAAATCCTCTGTTCCCACCAAGAGGGAAGTCACTAACAAGCTAAGGAAAAAAAATGGCACCAGAGAAGAGCAATCCCATTCCATGTCAAGACATAAATAAGTTTGATCAATACAATCCTAAAAAGCAGCCACAAAAACCAAAATGATATTCTAACCTTATCCAAGGTTGCTTTTATCCTATAGCTAACAAAAGGCAATATTCTGCCACCCACAGCAGTAGCTTAATGTTCCCTGCCGCTGTGGAAAATGTTCTGTTGAACAAATGGTCTTCAGTGTGGCTATGGGATTAAGAAGCATCTGCAGGATCTCAGACCATCACATACAGGAAACTACAGGTGTTGAAGACAAGACAGAGAGAGCCAACTGTATTGATTTCCATAGTGCTTAAGGCAAAGGCAGAAAAAATGAGTGTTGAGAAAGGAATACTAAGTCACTAGCATAAAGAAACAGAAATACTCTTAAGCAAAGCTGCAGGGATAAAATCAAACTCCCAGACGAAAATCCTTGCAGTGGATTTCTTAATTGACTTGAACTGTTACACTCAGAACTTTCTGACATCTTGAACTACCAATTCTTATTTAAATTCCATAAAAGAATTTAGTCTTTTATGGAGTTTTCGTTTGTTCATTTTTTCATGTTAACTTAGCAAAGATTTTCTCCCTCACATTCTTGCCTCTGATTAATCAAATAGAATATAGGCTAAAGCTATAACAAATCATGCTTTCAGGATAAAAGTCAAAAAAGTCACTAATTAGTAACTATTGTTAGAAAACATGTGCTAGGGATGTTGAAATCAATGTCCCCAATCCTGTTTTGAATTTACCATCATTGCCCTTACCAAGGGTTTGATATCAAACATACATATGTTACCTTTTTTCATTACATCGATCTCTTTTAATTTTTTTCTAATTATGCCTTATTTTCCTCCATCTGTACAGTTTTTTTTTTTTCTTTTTTCAGATTCATCTTATAGTACTCTACTTTTCATATATGGCCACTAATATATTGTGATCCTTTATCTTATGACTTTTTAAATATTCCCTATAAAAACTATAAATACCAAATTTTATGTACATTTTGGTAAATTGCACAAATATTTTTAAAAAATATTTAAAATATGTAATAATTACCTGGTATTTGTAAATACTTAAAGACAACAAAATATTTAAAGACAGTTGTACATGAGGATGCATGTATTGTGTTAAGTATTGCAGAAGTTAAACAGAGGGTAAAGCCCTTTGTCCCGGGCAGGATCACCTTTTTCCATGCCATCTTAAAGGAGGGCAATGGCCTAAACTATGAACTTCTAAATATGTTCTTGATTTAATGACGATCAAATTTGTTTATGATTTTGACATTCTCTCGGATATCAAATTGACTTTCATCTTCAAAGTTAGAATTTTCCACATGAAGAATATGTTGGATATTTCTCTGTACTCCTTCATTTATATATTGTTTTTGTCAGTCCTGAGAATAAGGTGATAATTAGCCTCTGGTAAACACAAGAAAATTGCATAATTCATAATAACTCAAAAGAGAAAGCTTTGCAAACCTGTGTGGATGGCAATATTCTCTCTGAGTTGGTCTCCTCTTACTCTAGTGACTGTAATTGTGTATTCCATTCACATCTATATCATCAAAATGACATAAGTGAATATTCTGGTTATAAGAAAAGAACTATAAACATGTATATGGATATGGAATTAATGGACCCACAGAGGTCATCACATCCTTGAGACAGAGATGGTATTTTCAAATTATTATTACAGCAGACTTGCCTGGAGATAGTTAGGTATCCAGAATCCAACATAGAAAAAATTAGCCTCAAATATCAAATGTAAAGTATTTTCTAATTCTTTCTCTTCCAAGGAAGTGTTTTTTGTTTGAATTTACCAATATAATTCCAAAAATCATTAATGTAATAGTCTTGCTATACTTATTTTTTTATCTTAGTAAAATATACTATCATAAAATGTACCATTTGAACCACTTTTAAATGTATAATTTAGTTAGTTATATTAGGCATACATTCACAATGTTATGCAACAATCACCACTATTCATTTCCAGAAATTTTTCATCATCCCAAACAGAAACTCTGTACCCATTAAATGTATACTTATTTTATGAATATTCATAAGCACACTTGAGCTACATTAAAGGATTGCTGAAGTTCTGAAGGAAAGAATATAAAAATTAAGCAATCTAAAGTAAAATTAGCCACATATGCTAAATTTCTTGGATTAACACAGAAGAGCGTAATATAGAATTCATGCTATAAACCATTCTATTTAAACATTTGTGTCAAAAAGAAGTTGAAAAGAATAAGAATTTAAGTTCTTTGATCTTGATCATAAAGAGATTAACTACAGAACTTGGGTTAAAAATCATTAAACATTAGTTATTTCTTGCAAAGCAATATACCTTTTTTTTTTTTTTTTCCATGCAGTCTCAAGATAAAGAGTTCAGAAAACAAATAATCCTATTGAGAGAATTAGGTCTGAGAGAAACCGAAATACATATAGCAATCACCATTTCTGATATAATGTGCTCATATAAATTCTATCAAAAAGGCTCATTTTAAAACATATTGTTCTCTTTTCACAGAAACAATGTTATAATTGGAGAGCTGTATTCCTGAGCAGGACTTTACACTGAATAAATCATATATACCATCAACAAGATGTCATAAAAGCAAAGCTATAAAAACTATAAGCCTTTGTAATCATTTAAAATAGTAAAATTATAGTCCTTTATAGAATTTAACAGCTTGAAAGGAATTTAGAATATTGCCAAGTTTAAGGCCCTTATTTTACGGATATTAAAAAAACTGTCTACGAAAGGGTTTTAGTATCTTGATATTTTATATTATTTTAATTTACTGAAGTAGCTTGTTAACAATAGGTGCTAAAGCTGAAGTTTTCTTAATCTTAGCCTATTGTTCCTTCCACATATTTTAAAACTTCTCTTATATTAATTGTTTATTATAAGTATTAAATTAAATGTATATGTAATATATAAAAATGCAGCTCCATTATATTATAGATGAAAACTATATACAAGTAATATTCTTCCTATATTTACATTAAATTCATAAATTTTTTATCTCTTTAGAATGTTGGCGGACTTTTGATGATATAATTCTAGTGGCCCATTTTAAGTAAGAGTAA
>NW_011888798.1:4228854-4231238 GCF_000151845.1 Pteropus vampyrus | reverse complement strand
CCTTGACTAGAGAAACAACTAACTGGGTATTACCTCAGACTTTGGCAAATAAGTGAATAAAGACTTTCAGGAGTGAAGTGTATATGCTAATTGAGATTGAAAGAAATGGTGAAATATGAAAAAGAGGCTATTATATTTTGCTTGAATTCTGAATATATCATTTCTTTCTGATAAAATTAGCACTCTGTTCACTTAAATAATATTTATGTCTAAATGCAAAATCTGCGTGATTTCTTTGCTTATAAATATGTATGTGAATGAGGTCTTATTAAAGACTAAATTAAAACAAAAAAAATGTACACAAAATGAATGATTTGACTAATAGAATGTGTCCATGCATGCTTTTGTATGCAGCCTATGGAATAACATTTAGAACATGACTTCCTGACAAGTTGGGGTTTTTTTTATTATTATTTTGGCCTAACACACTTTTCCATGTAGAATATCATGCAATAGCTGAACAAATGAGTGAAGATAAACACATTGTTTAATTGATGAGCGAATGTATAAAATAATGAACCCATAAGTGAATGTTTGAACTGACCAAAAACAGTGGCCATATCTCGTGTACACAGGTCCCTTTCATTTTCTGGTCATATATATCTAGGACTGATAACTCATTTTCATAACGCACAGTTGACCCAGAGCTGACTGTCTCACTCCTGGCATTAAGCCAGCAGCACTTTTCTCTTGACCCTTGTCTTCATTTTGCCATTGCAGTCTCTGTTATCAACTGACAATCAATATTAAATGCCTATTTATTGTTTCTATACTGAGTACTGAGCATGATAGAAAAGATATAAAACAAGGACCTTGAACTAATGGAGTTTAATATCTACATGAATAAAGAATATAAAAATAAACAATATATACTGCTTAACATTGAGAGTCACCACTAAATTAGTGATATGTACAAATTATGAATATATAGAATGTGTAAACTATTTAAATTAATAAAACTCAATTGAAAAAACATGGACATAGATATCAGGAAATTCATAGCCTAATAAATGTATAACAACAGGTGAAAAGAACCTTTGTAACAATAAAAATGCAAATTAATATGATATAAATTTGCATTCATAAGATTGACAAACCTTATATTATTAATCAAATAGATTAATGTTGAAACCTGTGGTTGGTGTGTAAATTGGTAAAGTCTATTTGGAAGGCAATTGTCAGTGTCTTTCAAAATTAGGATTGTAGAATATTTCTTTCACAGCAATTTCAATTGTAGGAATTTAATCTTGAGACATTGTCATATAATTTTATATTATATTAAAATTTTACATCATATAATTGTATATCATTTCATATAATACCAACATATGCCAACAAGTATGTTCATTGCTTTACCGTTCAAATAGAAAAAATGTGATCCCGACTAAAGGTCCCAGAGTAAGAAAGTAGTTTAAAAAAATCCATGGTTTCTCTCTATCATGAAATATTTTGAAGTTGCTAAAAGAGTGAGGTTGAAATTCATGTATTATCATATAATCACCCATCAGGCATATGGCTAAATGAATAAAGTACGTCACATAACAATACATATGTTTATTTAAATTAACATATTTATGTCTATTCCATTTGGCATGCATATGTATATATGTAAATACAAAAAAAAGATGCCTGGAAAAATATATTCCGAACTGTCGAAAATGGTTAGCTCTAGGAAGGGGAGTGAGATTTAAGGAGGAAGTGACAGGAGACTAGAATGTTTTGTTTTATATAATTCTATACTGTTTGAAATTTTTGTCTTGTGAGTATATTAATGTAAATTTTTTTTAAGGCAAGAGTATATACAATGACAGAAAGTACATGGAATTAATTCAGCAGCAGCAGCAGTATTGGGGTAAGAATGAGAGACAGATTAATGGATTGTTCAATTGGGGGAAACAAAAAGCTTATCACAGTAATTAGATATAATATGTATATGACAGAAGTTTTGAGAATGAAGCTAACACAACTAAAGAGTATCAAGAAATGCATACATTCCTTGCCTAAAATTATGTAAGCCACTATTATATTCTACTGCTTTTTCTTTAGGAAAAAAAAAAAAAGGTATGATAATTAAGACAAGGTATTTGAGCATACACATTATAGGAAAGGACCCAGGGTGGATGAAAAAGGATGAAGTCACTAGGCCAGCAAAGTATCACTGTGACTCTTATGCAAAAGATATCACTGGGTTTGAGAGTACCTCTTACCCACATTTTGAAAATTAAGTTCATGAACAAATGCCTGATACTTAGAGTTCTCACTTAATTCATGTTTGGCAAGAATCTGCTAATGGTTTGCATGGCTTTAGATCATGGTGTAAGACATATCCGATGCTCATTGATTCCTCTGGTGCTCACCAAACAGTGGGCATTAAATGGATGGAA
>NW_011888798.1:4227428-4228804 GCF_000151845.1 Pteropus vampyrus | reverse complement strand
GGGAATGGAGCTAAGGCACACACAGAAGAAAATGGATGACTGTATATATATATATATATGTATGTGTGTGTGTGTGTGTGTGTATAACTATCCTTTACATATTTGTATATACAGATATATATATAAAACTATCCTTTACATATTCATAATGATAACCACACACAGAAGATTCAGAACTGAAATATATAACATAAAACAAGAAGAGCCAGAGGCAAAACCCACAAAAGCCAATCAAAAAAAACCAAAAAATAAAACAACAACAAAAAAAAACAACAGAAACACAAGGACAAGGAAGCAATGGAAACACTAAGCTACCAGAAAGCAAAAGATAAAATGACTATAAGAAGACCTCATATTTCAATAATCGCCCTAAATGTAAATGGATTGAACTCACCAATAAAAAAGCACAGAGTTGCAGAATGGATCTAAAAACAAAACCCAACAAAATGGAGACACATTTCCGCTCCAAAGACAAATATAGACTCAAAGTGAAAGGGAGGAAAATGATGTTTCAAGCAAATGGCATTCAGAGAAAAGCGGGAGTAGCAGTGCTCCTATCAGCCTAAATAGACTTCAAAATAAAAAAGATAAAAAGATACTGAGGGACACTATTATGATAAAGGGAATCATGCATCAAGAAGACATAACACTTAATATTTATACTCTCATTCAGGGAGCCCCAAAATATGTAAAGCTAAAAGGGAGAAACTAAAACTAAAGGGAGAAACAGACCAAAACACTATTGTAGTTGGGGACCTAAATACCCCACTGTCGGACATGGACAGATCATCCAAACAGAAAATCAATAAGGGAATAACTTCCTTAAATGACACATTAGACCAACTGGACATAATTGACATTTACGGAGCCTTCCATCTCAAAACAGCTACTTATTCATTCTTCTCTAGTGCACATGGAACATTCTCAAGAATCAAACATGTACTGGGCCACAGAGATAGCCTCAGCAAATATAAGAGGGTTGAAATCATACCAAACATATTCTCTGATCATAATACTTTGAAACTAGAGATCAACTGCAAAAAGCAGGAAGAACCACAAATACATGGAGATTAAACAACATGTTACTGATAAATAACTGGATCAGAGAAGAAATGATGAAAATTTTAATGCAAATACTTAAAGATTTTCATGTTATTTGAAGTATGTAAATAAATGCTCACAAAATAAATATAGGTAGATTTGAGTGACAAACCTAAGAAAAAAAGGTTGCATTTTTCCTTCTAAATAAACAAACAAATAAGTGCCTAAATACAAAGATGTGTGAAATTCTGGCAGACTATCCTAAAAGGCCTCTTCATTCGACACTCATTTGGAAGATTTTATTGTGAGGATAATCATGCAATTCAGAAAAAAAA
>NW_011888798.1:4225261-4227378 GCF_000151845.1 Pteropus vampyrus | reverse complement strand
ATGGTTTGCATGGCTTTAGATCATGGTGTAAGACATATCCGATGCTCATTGATTCCTCTGGTGCTCACCAAACAGTGGGCATTAAATGGATGGAAAGAGAAATCATGGGGCTCTAATACCAGGTTCATGTTTAATGCTGACACTCTTGGAAGAGTCATGGTGTCATAACTTCTATTTGGAGGATGAGGGGCAAGCCATGGTCAATTATTTAGACCACAACAGAAGGTTACCAGGTGGAGTTTCAGACAACGCACTGTAGACAAAGGCCACACGAAGAGTGGCATGCAAACTGAGAAAAAGGACTAGTTCCTGAGCTGATGGGTAAGCATCAAAATGCAATTTGAAGGCTTGTGTGATATAGTTAATAAAAAATATAAAACATATTTAAAGCACATTTTAAGAATGAGATAGTACCAACAGTGGATGTGGGACAGTATCGGTAGAAGTACGACAAGGATGGAAAAAGTTTTTCATAGGTTCTTAACTGACCAAGAATCCTAATTCTAGAAACATGCTAAACAGTCTCCTAAATCTTCTGCATCTATTTTTGCTTGTTGAATACAATTAAAATGTATATATTACTCAATATATGTATATAGATGTTTATACATATATATATATATCGATTAATTGTATGGGTTGTCATTCTCAAATGATTCTTTTGTTATCTTCATTATATCTCCAATTTAAGAATCCTTTCAGGATTATTACAGAAAAACATCCACTTTCTGCCTGACTGCTGTGGTAAAGGGCCAGGAAAATAAATAATTAAATATTTAACAGGTAGCATTTTGTACACACTGTGTTTTACAAAGTCTCCCCACTTCGTTTCTTTTTGGCATATATCATATTACCACAAACTTATATTCTCAGACTTTGTAAAGTGTGTGGGGCAGACGTATGCAACAAGGAAAAGAAAGTGCAATGGTGGTTCCCAGCCCCAGAAACACACACTGAATCCCCTCAAAACGGTTTCAGCAATAGAAACTTGAAACAAAGTGAACAGTAAACTAATAATTAGAATCACTTGCAATAACTTACTTGGACTTTAACAGTATCAATAACAACAAACAGAAAACCAAAGAGAAATTCATTCCCCAGTCTCCATATCCCCTTCTGCTGAAGTGAGAACTGAGCTTCATAAAGGATTCATTTGTTTCTCTGATGAGTTGCTGAAGATCAGGATAATTACAGATATATTCATCTGAGACCTGCAAATATCTAAATCTTGTACTAAGATAATTATTTTGATTTCTGAGTATACTGAAGACATTTTTTATTATTTTGTGTGTGTGTGACAAAAGAGTTAATATTCCTATGGGGAAAAGATGAATTTATATAGGCTTTAAGATACCTAAATCTAATTTTATTTTCATATTATTAGGCTTGTCCTTCCTCTTCGTCATTCAGCTTCATTTAACATGGTAGCTCCTCTCTACATTTTTCCTCACAAAATACCTCAGGCTACGGCTAATCAATCAGAATGAATCCTTTTACTCCATTGGTGTGCCTACAATATTTTTCCACATATCCCATTCTTTACACAGAGCATGTTATATTAAAGTGAGAGTTTTTTTTAAATGGTGGGGAGCATAATTTCATATCTTTGTATCCTTAGGGCACATAGTAGTATATGGCCAATACATGTTTGTTAAACTGTTTGTTTAAAAGAGAGCTGAAGTTAGTTTATTAAATACCCACTCAGGAAAACAATAGCTATAAACACTTTGCATGGAGGTATATTTTCTATTTTTTATTAACTTTCAATTATCTTTTCTTCCTCTCTATTGAGAAAATTAGAGTACTCTGCAATAATTTAAATTCCATTTATTTAAAGTGCCAGCAGTAATAATTGTAACATAAAAAATAATAATTGTATCATTTAATGTATTTTAGTGAGGTCTAATACATCTCATTTTTTAAAATATGAATTCAGATACCAAGCACTGGAGTTTACACATGACCTTCTAGTTGTCCCCAACACTGATATATACAGTTTGATAATAGTTATTAAAAAAAAGTATGACTATGCAGTAATTAACTTTAAATATTAAATACTACACAAATATTCATTTTATTTTCACTTTAGGATACATATTTCATATTTTACATTAGTA
>NW_011888798.1:4222374-4225211 GCF_000151845.1 Pteropus vampyrus | reverse complement strand
AAAAACTAGAGTAGACTAAAATTCTAATCCATTCCTCCAGGAGAGATTATGTTCAACTGGGACATCTCCCTAAACCAATTCATGCCATAAACTGCAGGTCACTTACAGCCTTTTGACGAGAATTTGAGACTGTGTTTGCAGAGTTATCTTGAGGACAAGTAGAAGCCTGGTAGGGAAAGACAGTCTGTGGGAGATTGGGGGAGGTTGATTATAGTTTGAGTGGGGATTGCTAGGATAGCGAAGTAGAGGCATCATTGGTTTTTATTTTATTTTTTTAATTTTTGTCTTGTACTACATAAGGGTGTCAGTCAGGTATAAAAATAAGTTGAGGACATAAAAAGTTGAAAATACTGAAAACATATATAGTCATGTTTATATCTGTTCCAATGAGCTGAGTATGAAAGTAGAAAGGAGAAATTGCTCTATAGATATTATTTCAGGTAAAGCAGCATTAATATTATTTAAGATATTTTGAACATTTCTCTGAATGGATTTTATATGTCTAAGGAAAGAAAATAGCATTTAGTGAATGGGATAGTTTTATGGTAAGAAGCTAATTTGCCATTCACACTTTACTTCTTGGTTTTGAATTTTCTTAGAGCAATGAGGTTCTCAAAGTTTGGTCACAAACTAGCATCATTAGCATCACCTGGGAACTTGTGAGAAATGCAAATCTGAGGCCCTAATCCATACCTATGGAATTAGAAACAGGTTGTTGGAATGGGGCCCAACAACCTGTGTTTTAACAAGTCATTCATTTATTTCTGATGCATGCTTAAACTTGAGAAACACTTGCCTGGACGAGGATGAAAGTTGGTTTTAGGGAACACTGCACATAAGGAAGATTCCATATTGCTTAAGGTAGAATTTGCCAAATAGATGACCAGACAATTTAATTGAGATAAAGACAAATCTAAGATTGAGAATAGCAAAATAAATACTAAGACAAAATAAGTAACAAATCTAAATTATATATATGTATATATGTGTGTGTGTACGTGTATGTATGTGTTGAAATCAAGAACTAACACACATACATTAAAGAATAAGGACAGTTAATGCACAGATATCCCGTCAGAGTGAATGTTAGAGTAAAAGCATTTTCATGTATATTCTTAGATAGATACTCGTTTCATTAACTATGGCCATAACTTTGATTGATAAAGTTACTCCAATTTGAGATTCTAAGATCAATCCAGAACACATAGGGAGAATTAATATAATTTAGTCTGCTTCCTGGTGAGGTTGGTATCTCCAGAGAGTATTTTTTGGTTTGTTTTTGTTTTTTTAGCATGAGAGGAGGCAGATAGATATTTGATTCTAGCCATGTTAAACATTTGAATTTTATACTAAAACAAAGAAAAGTTTTGAGAGACTTTTAATAATGTATTGATAATATCATATTTTAAACATTGCTATGGCTGCCATACACAAAAAGGACTGGGGTGGGGATGTGTCAAGTGTGAAAACAAGGAAAACCTTCCAACCCCGACTCCACCACTTTGCCACTATTGCATAACAGCTCTCAGCCTCCATGTACTCTGTAATCAAATAAATATCAAAGGAAGACTGGCTGCCTTTTGCCATATGTAAGAATTTCTTGACAGCTGGCTTCCTGTAGTTTCTTCATTTGCTAAGGGACATTGTACACAAAATGCCAGAAATGTCTCTGGGGTGGAATTATTATTATGGTTGTGAGGACTGGTGATTCTTCTCTATTTTAATTTTCACTAATATTGTATTTATGTAACATAAAATAGAAGGCTTTAATCAGAATTGTACATTGTTATAACAGGATCTCTCAATACCCTTGCCTCGGGTAAAGATAAAGCATTTGATGAATCTGCAAGGTTATTGGAAGTTCACACCAAAGTAGCATTACTAGTTATTGTTCTGAGACTTAAATTCCACCAATTGGATCCATAGCTTGGTGAGGACATTGCTGCTGATATTTCAGAGCTGTGCTATTTTTCTCAATGCTGTAATTTAGAGGATTTATTAGCAGGCATGTTGCAAGATCATTGTGTGCAGAGGTCATGAGGAAGCCCTCCAATGGGGACTAGAGACTGAACCAAATTGACAATTTATAATGGCCCAAGAAAAAGCCTAGGCCAGAGAGATTGCATCAGTACATGTCATAGAAATGAAAGCAGCAACTTCTAATACAAATTCTGCTCGTAACACAGGCAGAATGCTCTTGGCATCAGTAAAACACTGTAAATGCATGTCCTATAATATCTACAGATCCGGTCAGACATATCAATTCTTATTTAAATTCTGGAAGCTCCACTTAACATATTCTAGTATACAAGTTTTGCAAAGGAATGACCACTGAAGTTATGAATTTGAATGAAGTTTAAAATATGCCGGGCAGTTTTCATGGCATCAGGTGATCTTAATTCTTTGTGTGTCAGAGAATCAAATTCAGATGGTTCAGGCTAAGTTAACTCAGGACACTAATGCATTTGATGGAGACTTAGGTGAATCAATTAATAAACGAAGACTGAGAATTCAATGAATACTAAGCATAGAGAACCAGCTGGGAATTTGCACCAGTTGTGGTTTATAATACTTTGTAAAGCTAATTTCCACAAAACTTTCTCACGAGAGTCTTTGCTACAGTTGTTAAGGCACCATTTATTCTTCAAGTTTACAATTATTGCAGAGTTGTTTTGTGGTGAATATTCATTGTGACTGCTTCACAGAAATATTCTAAGCATGATGCAAAGAAGTTGAAATCTTCTTGGGAAGGAATTAGAACCATTCAACGATAGGAATTTGCATTCAAAATCCTGTGATTATTTTATACAGGACAGAAGGTATCCAGTAAGTTTAAA
>NW_011888798.1:4219976-4222324 GCF_000151845.1 Pteropus vampyrus | reverse complement strand
AAAAAAAAAAAAGGCTGCATTTGAAGTTCATAAGAGAATTTCTGTTCTGCCATTTGCATGTTATATGATCCTAGATAATTTGCTTAACTCTCTGAGTGTATTTTCTCATCTATGAAACAAGGATAGCAGCATATTCTTGCCAACTTGAAAGTGTCATTATGGGGATTACATATGTTAAAGTATGTGGAAGTTCTTTCCAAACTGTAAGGGGCTGAACGAATTTCCAATGACATAAACTTGAGTGTAAAAGTATATAGGAAAAAGAGCTGAGCAGAAAGGAAAAGGGGAGTACTTTTTTGATTACCAACATGACAATTTTCCACATAAGAAAATAACTTCAATCCTGATAAAAGTGTCATTGAAAGAATATATAGACTTTCTTAAATCACTCAGAGATGGATATTTTCTTGGGTGGCACAATCCTGCACAAGCTATTTATTTTAGAAAGGAGAAATCAGAGAGGATGTGAAAAGGAAGAGGGATAGTATGAGAAAAGCTTGAAGGAAAAATAAAAAATGAGGGCCAGAATATCATAGCTCACACCTTATATGGGAGAGATAAGCAAAGCCCCTTTGGACATGAAATAAGGTTTAGTGGCCCTAACTACAAAATAAAATAGCAGATAATAAAACTGTTCTTAGATTAAAATGACAAGGCCCATTTTGTAGCAAGTCTTTTTTTTTTTTTTTTTTTTTTTTTTTTTTTTTACCTAAACTGAGTCAATCTGGTTCAGGCCAAATAAAAGCTAAATAAATCATGAAGTAAAAGCACTGATTGCCAATACAATTAAAGAGTGAGACGAGTACAAAGTTAACCTCACATTCAAAAGACAAACATAAGCGTTGAGTTATTGAAAAAAACATGAAAAATGTGATGAAAAAATATCATCATGGGAAAGAAATGTCGATCTGAAATGTACAGGAAATTAAAAAGTAGACATCCGAGAATTATTAATATGTCGAGCAAGAGCAACAGTCTTTTTCTAATGTCTTCCACATTATATGTGCTGCACTTGAAGCACAACTAATCTGATCCTCTGCAAAGGCATGACTGGAAGGCTGGCTCTCTTTAAATTACTTTGATTTACAAGCAATTCAATAATTAAGGTAACAGAAGTAACTTCCTCAGTTGACAGACTTCAGAAGATTGTATTTCACCAGCATGTATCTTATGGGTTGAAAGAGGTGAGCGGTAAAGGATAGTTCATTCATGTCTATAAATTGAGGAACACAAATATTTGGGATAATGAGGTAGTGTCCTATATACTTTTTTTGAAAAGTTAGTGAGATGAATATGGAGATTCTATTATATAACATTTTCAGAAATGTGGGTTTGTGGGAAAGTTTCCTCAATTTTATAACTTGTTCATTTGGTCATCCAGGTCTCCAACCATCTATATAAATATATGTGCAATCTAGTGGAAATCACTGTAAATTGGTCTACTTGGGAAAAATAAATTTCCAGCATTTTATCCCACAAAAGTGTTGAGGTAGAAAATTGAGCTAAAAAGGACCAAAGAGGAATTCATCAGACACTGAATTCATACTTCTTATTTCACAGGTGTTATTGGGAGGTATTTTTGATATTGTGGAATGACTACTGGATAGAAGACACTGTCATGCCCTTGACTTCAACATATATTAGTTCTGTAACATTTGGAAATATCTAACTTCTCTGATACTTTGGTTCATTGTGTGAAAAATGGGATTATTAACAATAGCTACCTCAGAAGGCTGTTGCAAGGACTGAAACATATTAGAAGATTAAATATGTTCCCAGGAAAATTCATGGCACATTGTATATGATAACGAGCATTTATTGAATCCATATCATGAGTAGTGTGTCATCTGGATATATATCTAGATCTAAACCTTGTTCTTTCTCCCACACAATCATCCTTTTCCTCTCTATTAGCAATTGTTTTCTTACACAATAACTAATTACATTAAAATTTTTAGAAAAATGTTACAGAAAATAGTTTAATATATCTTTGTGTGGTATGTAGTAATCAGAGAAAGTGTGATATCCACTTGGACTATTTTGCTTTTCATAGAAAAGGGATCTTTTCTTTGGCCAGAGTTAGTTAGAACCTGGGCAATTGTCTGATAGATGGTCATGTGTCATAAAAAGCATCAGGAATATAGCTTTTCCCACCCCTGGAGAAAATACTCTTGACACTCATTTTCTCCTGATTTATCCATTTGTATCAGTATTAAAATAGTATCTTTTCTCAGCACAATCATTTAGAAATAGTATTAATTACAACATAAAATGCAGTACCTTGGCTGGATTTAAGGGGGAAAAAATAGGGAAACATATGGCCTTAAGAGAGAGTAAAGAGAATAAAA
>NW_011888798.1:4217264-4219926 GCF_000151845.1 Pteropus vampyrus | reverse complement strand
AGAGTCTTTGCTACAGTTGTTAAGGCACCATTTATTCTTCAAGTTTACAATTATTGCAGAGTTGTTTTGTGGTGAATATTCATTGTGACTGCTTCACAGAAATATTCTAAGCATGATGCAAAGAAGTTGAAATCTTCTTGGGAAGGAATTAGAACCATTCAACGATAGGAATTTGCATTCAAAATCCTGTGATTATTTTATACAGGACAGAAGGTATCCAGTAAGTTTAAAATTTAAATTGCAAGGGGTGAAAGGTAGATAAGTTTAAATATTTTAATACATGATGCTTTCTCATACTGGTTATGTATTTGTAATAAAATAGATAAACCAGACCTTCTGTAAATAGTTTTAAAGAAACTAAAAATTTGAGGCGGCTACAGAGTTACTATGATTTCAAAGGAGTAGTGTCTTGACAAATGTGACCTAAATTAGGGCTCCTTTGGTTGACCAGTAACAGAAACCTTATTTGAATTTCCTTAAGCTAAAGGGGAAATTTATTGGAAAGATGCTGGGAACAGGAGTGCTCCAAGGCCTCTGGAGCAGATTCGAGGGCTGGAGGAGCCTAGTGATCCTGAGAAACTCTCAATCTGCCCCATGAGTGTCCTCTCCTCATCTCTTGCTCCTTCCATCTCACTTGCATCTCTCCTCAGGCATACAGTACAGCACAGCTTCCATTTGCTTCTAGCTCTCTCTCAATTCACTAAGTCTGGGGAAAATGCTGTTAGTCAGCCATAGACCAAAGTACACCAAATTTTAAAGTACTCCTGGGAGTCATTATGAATCACCATTCTAAGATACACATTTATCATATTTTTTACAATTCTCTTTTAAAGATACAAGTACTTCCTTAATTCTGTCCTTCTAGATAGAGGGTTAGAAGAGTTTAATCAAACTTCTCTTTCAATCTTCAAGTGATATTTATGATATACTGCCTTGCTGTTATATTAGTAAGGATAGAAATAAGACGGCTATATGTTAGAAATGTGTTCAATGCAGTAATGTTATTGCTTTGTAGTTTTTGTAATTTATCAGTGCCAAGGCTAGATTTGAGATAACCTAAAATAGTTTTACAGAAATATAAGGCTGTCTTGTGGAAATGCTCTCTTTCGGCTTTACTAATAACCAATATTAATAACCCGAACTCCGAATCCTTTGTATCAATAAATCAATATTTTGAGCAAAACTGACTTATTTGTAACCTTTAACACAATCTCAACTTAATCTTCTTGGTCACTATTCTTTGAATGTCTTTATATGCAGACTTTTCATGCCAAATAAAATAAAATAAACCCAGATTTTGACAAAATCTAATTAAGTCTACGTGTTGGTAGAATAATAAGGAGGGAGGGTTGTACTTATAGCTAAAACAAATTTATATTTGAGTTTTGTAGAGCCCTTCCTGATGCCTTCAGACTAAGTCGGAAATTTCCAATTTGCATAAAACTGCAATGACTGTGCAAATCAATACATTGTTGGGCCCATTTTTATACCTAATTAATCCACATGATACGGTATTCCTGTCTATGAAAATTGCAATATGAGAAAATAAAGATATATGTAAACATGCATTTCTTTCCATAGTTTTGATCATCTATTGTTTGTCAAGGACCATAATAAATTACTTGTTTTGATTTCTACTGGTCTATTGTTAATATAAAATATTCTGCTTGAATGTAGCAGAATGAATCTATGGAATCACAGATTTTCTAGAAGATTGAAGATCTTTCAAAAATCATGAAGACCAACTTTGCCATTTCATAGCTGGAGAAAATGAAGCTCAAGGATTATTAAATGACTTACCCAAGGTCACAAAGTAAGTTGCTGTTAGGCTTCAATTATTACTTTGCCTAGCAGGAAATATATTTCTAAATTATGATGGGCACAAATATACAGTTCTGAGGATTAAAATGGGTCTTATTTAAGCTAATACACAATTACAGAAAAAAATTTTTTTTTGATGAAACATTGATATGGAGTTGTTCTGAGCATTTTGCACCTATTAATTTCATTTAATTATTATGGAGCACTTATGAAGTTGGTGTAATTTTTATACCTTTTGTAAAATGAAGAAACTGAGGCACAAAGTGGTTATGTAATGGCTAAACTTGCACAGCTAGTACAAAGCTAAGCCAAGAATTAAAGTTAAGGACTCTAGCTTTTGAAGCCATGCTCTTTAACACAAATGACGTTGCCTCCCTTAAAATTAAACAGTTTTAGCTGTAATATCATACAAATAATTACAATTGGATGCAACAATCCTTTTCATTATAGGGTGTTTCAAGTTGGAAGACATTTAAGTATCACTTAGTTTATTTTCCTGCTATATGAAGGGACCCCTCACTAGACATTAGAGATAAATGTTTTGTCTATCTGTGATCCGCTGTCAAAAAGTATTGAAAATATCACTAAAATTATTCTTAGGCAGTGTTTAAACATATATATCTCCATAATGAAACTTGAACATTAGGTTGTTATGATATTACAAATAAACAATGCATTTCAAAGTAAAGAGCATTTTTCTTTCTACATCTAGTATTGACGTAAACATTGCTAATTAAAGGATAGTTTTATCCTCTCAGTAATTACCAAATTGCATTGTGTACAAAGCAGTACAATTTTCTAATGCCCTAAGTTTACATATTAATGGTTGCTTTTAAATTAT
>NW_011888798.1:4215642-4217214 GCF_000151845.1 Pteropus vampyrus | reverse complement strand
GTGCTGATATTTGTACAATTCTCTATGTACCGTCAACAAAAATTCTCCAAATTTCTTCTAGTTCCTGTTTGCTCATAATTAGAATGAAAAATCAGAATGAACTTTCCAAGGAGTTGCATCTTCACTTTTAAATTCCTTTTGCCAAACTGCAGAAGAGATTCCTTGCCCGCATTAAAAATATGTTTGTGTTGAAAAACCAAATGTGTATAATGAAGACAGATGTAATTCATTACAAGGAAATTCGATTTTTAAAACACAAACTGCTATTATAAAATGTGTTTAAAAGCCAATCTACACATCCCCTTCCATGGGCACTTGAAGCTTTTGAAAGGAGAATCAATCTGCAAATGCTCATTGAGGGCTTATTGTATGATAATGATGTGCTAAGTAACATGAAGATAATTATTTGTGTAAAACAATGAATTAATCAGTTCATTGAATTAAGGCTTAGTGAGCATTTTCTATATACCGAGTAATTTGTTAGGCATTGAGAATACAGCAATAAGTAGGACAGGTTACAATCCATCAAAAAGGTAATAATTCAGTTGTGAAAAGAATTCATGGAAATGTGGAAATCTAAGCAGTAATTAAGTCGTAAAAAGTTCATGTAATCAAAAGAATGAGAAATGTAGGTCCCTGTCAGCCCTAAAGTCCAGGGAAAGGCTTTTCAAGTTAGGTAAATCTGAACAAGGTGTTAAGGATAGATTAATTTGTTCATGAAGTAAAAGGAGAACCATGCCCATAAGAAGATTAAGTATTAGTTATTGAATGATTATGCAGCAAGTCAGGCCAGGATAGTAACAATGGGTATTCAGAGAAAAGGCAACAGTGATTCTTATATAGCTTTTTCTTTTCCTCTTCCCCCACCCTCGGCTTTCTCTTTTTTCTCTTTAATATTGTTGATAAATCTTCCAAAGAGTTATGGCAGTCAGATAATAGTGAAAACAAGCTGTGTGTGGGTGAGGGAAGAAGAAAGGATGGGTGAGTATTAGAAGAGTATTGATTTTGTGTCATTGTCAATTTAAGGCTTTGGCTTGGGGAATGCTATGTATTCAACATTTTCTCTTTCCATATTCCTTTGCAGCTAATTTAGAACCATAGACCACCTTTTAGTTAATCCAGTGGGCAAGAGTACAGCAGAATTAAAAAAAAAAAAAAAAAAGATATTCAAGGACTTTCAGCCTTCTCTTCCCTGCCCTAGCTATCTTGGATGCCAAGTGTTCTTGATGATATAGCTATAAGACAGAGGAAGCAGGTCACACCAGGAGAAAGCTTTAACATCACTGAGTTTGGGAAATTAATTTGTGCGCATAGTCTAGTGTTATCTTCCCTAAATAAGATTGACAACATTTCTCTAGTGAACCTGCTTACAAATTTTCTTTTTTCTTATTTTGTTTACAAATTTTAAATGATTAGTATAAAGCTTAATTATTGTCATTGAAAATGGACAGGCTTGGTTATTTATGCTAATTAAGCATGAATTCTATGACTCTCAACTTCTATCTCCTAAGTTCTTACTTTACATTACATTTATTTATTGTTTTGTTCACTTGTAAATAAACTTACACATTA
>NW_011888798.1:4211084-4215592 GCF_000151845.1 Pteropus vampyrus | reverse complement strand
ATAGTTTTATCCTCTCAGTAATTACCAAATTGCATTGTGTACAAAGCAGTACAATTTTCTAATGCCCTAAGTTTACATATTAATGGTTGCTTTTAAATTATATTTCAAAATGCTCATATTTTATTGACAACCTAAGTGATTAAAGTTTACATGAGCTGAAAACTTTACCCAACTCATAAGTATGTATATAAAGTATGTATTACATAGCTGTTGCATTTAGACAACTTTCTTTTTAGTATCTCTCATTTGTCTGGCTCCATGATCTATACTCATATAAATCCAATATTAGATAAATAATTTAAGTACACGCAGGGGTGTGATAATAGAAGGGAAACTTGAAGCATATATAATTCAGTACAAAGATGAAGTCCTGCAAGGTAAGAGAAAAACAATTTATGCGAATGTTACAAATCTTAATGTCACATTAGTCAAGATTTTAAGCCATTTGAAGATAATTATCTTAAAGCCTAGACTACTTTATATAAAACTACTATTTTAAAGAGACTTTACAAAGCAAATTTTTTATAATTCTAGTGATTTTAGGAGAAAAATTTTTTGGCCCCAAATAATAATGATATATCTACTTAACTAAAAGGAGGCATACATTGTGTTTAACAATATAAAATGTCTGTATCTAGGCTCTAGAAGTTACAGTGTGGTAAATGACAGAAATGTAAAGTTACACAAAACAAAATAATAAATTCAATCTTGAAAGACCATTCTTAATTTATCTTCTAATGTAGATTTCTCAAGATTGAACATAATTTCTGAAGTCTGTCTTATGGATCAAATAGATTTTATTCTTGGCTATGAATGTAGTTTAACTCAAATATCCAATTTTCATAAAGAGTTCCTATTATGAATAGCAATTGCCATCAAATAAGTTATATTCTATAGCTATGACAATCCATTAGAATACAAATTAAACAAATTTCAAGGGTTTCTGTTAAGTTTTCACAGTATTGTTGGTAAAACTGTTATTATTGCTTCAATTATGTCTCTCATTTTGGTAATTTATAACTAATAAATTAGAGTTGAAACAAAAATCAAAATTTAAAGGCATACAAGTCCAAGTTAGATATGACTGGAAGGTGTACAAAAATAGTGATATTTTTGGTGAATTTAGGAATTTATCTGTGTGTTATGTTTACATTATTGTTGGTAACTGATTGATCTGTAACTATAAAAGTGCTATTACTTTCCATGTAATAATATATTATCTTTCTGAAATAATGTTTTGTTAACCAAAACATCCTACTTTACTCAAATCAGTATTCTATATATTATCTTCTCACATCTTACCTTCTGCCCCAACTCCTTCCATTCATTGGAGAAAGTTTAAATGGTATTCAAGAATGTTCTGTCATCCACAAATCTGCCTAGCACCTACCTTAAATACAGAACAACAAACAAAAATATATTCTTGCTAAAATGCTAATTTACTTCCTCTGGTGTGATTCTCTTTCTACATCAGACACAAGCAGCTGGTCAAAGAAATTACTTCATTTCATAGGGAGGAAAATTTAATAGGTACCATTTAAAAGAAAAAAAAATTCTCAAGATCAACAAAGATCTTCTCAACTAGACTTTCTGATAATTTAGATACATAATATTGGAGACAATAATAGTTAACTGGTAAAGGAACTGTATCTAAGACTATTTCAACATTAGAGAATATATGAATGTTATTTCCATGAGTTTAGTTTGTTTTCCAGACAGAATAAAGTTTAAACATTTCAGGCTTGCTAACTCCAACGCTTACAAGAGCTAAGTAAATCACGTAAAGTGGGGCAGGTGCAATGCACTAGAGTGTATGTTGGAGGAAAGAAGCAGGATAGGCCTCACCCTGCCTAACAGGACATCTAATACTTTAGCTCAAGCCAGCTATTGGCATAAAGGAATATAGACTTCATGTTGCCAAATTTCTAATAATTCACAAAAACTCAGAAGTCCAAATTCAATTTTTTACTTGCAATCTCCTGTTTTTTTGTTTCGTTTTGTTTTGTTTAATGTTAACAATCCAGTAAAAAAGCACATCTTTAGACTATATTCTACCTGAGGGCTTACTATGTTTGATGTCTGATATAAAGTTACTATTTAGCCAAAATTTTGTAATTTGTGTAATTTTTATAATAGTTTTTATCTCTTAAAGTAAGATATTTAGAATTACAGTTATAACTAATTCTACTCTGGAATTTCTCACTTCCTGTTCTCAGAACTTTCATTCTTTTGTAGCAGTAATTGGTCATCTTCTGTCATGTGTCACATATGATATAATATTTTTTCCCTTGAGAAACTTCTTAATGATATAGAGGTACCTTCAGATTTCTATGAGTGTCTTTGTGTGAACATATATAAGTACACTTTCATTTTTTCCAAGTCACTGTTACATTGCCATACATTCAACAGGAAGTGCTTAACAATGCCTCTTGAGTTGAAATTACCTGATAATACTTAATAAAAAGGAAAGAAAAGAAAAGAAAAGAAAAGAAAAGAAGAAAGAAGGAAGGAAGGAAGAAGGAAAGAAAGGAGGGAGGGAGGAAGAAAGAGAGAGAGAGAAAACAAAGAAGAAAGAAAAAAAGGAAGAAAGAAACCACTTTGGGCATTAAAAAAAATGTTTTTTAATGTCCATGTTACTTAGCAAGAAACTAAGGCATTATCACAGATAAAACCTTCTTCCTAGGTTGAATAAACTCATAATCCCATTCCATTTTATGTGCCAATGATTTTGGCCTCATCTCTGTTTCCTGCAACTTGAAATAAAGCTCAAAATTTTCCTCTGCAACCGCCATGAATTATACATTCTTAAAAAAATAATCTCACATAATTAGAAATTGCTCTGCAAAAGAAAATAGGATTTTGTATTGTCTTTGGCATGTTGAATGATTCATAGTGCCAAGTCCCCACTGTACTTCCAAGCCTGGTCACTGATGGAATTCAAGTTGTCTTAAAATAGATGATGTTATTTTAGGGCTTTGAACATACACAATTTTGATTGAGGAAAAGTTATTATCCTAACATTTTCTTACACGGTAGGAGACAAATCTACAGAAAGGTGCTACAAGGTGATAATTGTTGTGCTAGTTATGTGTGTTACATGCTGGTAGAGAGGAAATATCAAGTCTGAAGAGAGTGAGACAAGGTCTCAGAGAGGAGGGTAGATTTTAAGCATATCTTGATGAATTCTTAGGATTGGCAGGCATGGCTTGGGGGAACTAGGTAGGAGAAGGAAAGAAATTCAAGAAATAAGAATGAGTAAAAGCATGAATGTAAGAAAATGCATATTAACTGAATTTGTTCAAAGAAGAATTGATAGCCTTTTTAAAACGGATGCTAAATTTGATGCATCATAAATGGAATTGAAAACTGTAATCTAAGGTCAGATTGGTAAAAGTCTTAAAGGTATGCTAAGGGGGTATGTGGTAGACTGACATCTTATATAGTCTGCTCCCATATTGATCTTGGGCTTGTCATGTGACTTGCTTTACACGTTATGCCACCAGTAAGTGTGTGTAAAAGCTGAAAAATGAATGTGCTCTGGGCTTTTCTCTTAGAATTCAGCCATAATGTAAGAAGCTTAGGTTGGTTTTCTAGCAGGAACTACATAGAAAAAAAATGACTCAGCCATTCCAGCATCCTAGTTTTTATCTTCCCTGTCAGTTGCCTGCAGCCATACAAGTCCCACCATGTGAGAATTGCACAAGAACTGTCCAGTCAACCCACAAAATCATTAAATTTTAGAGTAGTTTCTTAGGCAGTGATACATAACAGATTTAGAGATTAAACTTATTTATTTATTTATTTATTTTGATCTAGGCAATGGAAAGTCATCAAAGGTTTTTTCATTATTTGGTTTTCAACTGAGACTGCAACATGGCAAGAATTGAGTATGCAAATATAAATAATGGTAGATGTAGAAGGAAGTTTGGGGCCTGGGTGAATGGGCACTAAGAGACAACATAGAGTGCCACTGCATTGGTCTAGATGAAGGATAATGAGTGTTTGTGCTACTGTAGGATTTAGCAAGCTTTTCCTATAAAGGGCTAGAGTAAATATTTTACACTGAGTACAAATTCTCTCTTGCAACTATTCAACTGTAATTATATTATGAGAGCAGCCACAGAACGTAATTAATGTAAATTAACAAGAGTGGTTATATTCCAATAAAACTTTATTTACAAAAATAGTCATTAAATTGGATTTGTACTAAAGCAAAGGCAGAGGAAATAAAAACGGAAAACAGGTAACATTTTGTAGTTAGAATTAATGTGCTGTGGCCAATGAGGAAGGAAGAACCAACGATGACTTGCAGTTGAGATGACCAGCAGATGACACTGATGGTTACTGAGATACAAAACACAGGGGCAGAGCAGTTTTTGCATGGATCTGGTTTGGGACACCTTGAATTTGAAATGAGCCACTTGGAGAAGAGTATATTGCTTTCTTGAAAATATAAGTGTTAGGTGGTTAGATAGACATGAACAGTGGAGGAACAAAGGAGCAAAGGC
>NW_011888798.1:4187285-4210029 GCF_000151845.1 Pteropus vampyrus | reverse complement strand
CTGGCACCTGAGACAAGCTTTTTGTAGGTGAAATGTTGTTTTGAATGACTTTGGGAAGACCAGAATGAGGAGAAGGATGGGAGTTTGATTATAACCCAACAAGCCCATGCAATTAAAAGCTTTTACCTCATGGTGGCAAATTCCATGGTTTCCCTGCTACTTAATCCTTTTGAATTACTTTACATATAGACTTCTTTGAGTGACTTTTTCTTCTAATCTGCCAATACACTCTATGATCTCCTATGAATACATTTCAACCTGTCTATGCCACAGATGATACAGGCTGAGAAAAAAAATCAATCCTTAGTCTCAGGGAATAGTCCAGATAGGGTATGTGACCCACTAAGAATCCTTCCTGGGAATGTTTTCCTGAAACCAATGGGGAAAATTCTATTGCCTCTTTTGCTTAAACTAGTCATAGACAGGTTTCTGTCTCTTGAACTGATCTCTGACTTACACATCTCCCAAAAGACAAACTCGAGGAGAAACACATTAATGTGCTACGTAATCCAATTAGGGGTAAACATCCAAACCTTTTAATCCTGGTACAGTTCCTTTATTAAATACAATAGCATTCCCCGATAGCTTTCTTATCTTTGGATGACATTTGCTGCCCTCAGCTCATTGGATCATTTCCAATTTTTTTTTTTTTTTTCTTTTCTGAGAGTGTTTCCTAGCTAGATTCATGACCGTGGATAAGGTTCAAACTATTAGAGATGTAAAGTTCCTAAGGGAAAGAGATTGCTTCTCATTGTTCTTCATTATTTACATATTCCCTTGTATGTTTCCTAAGCACTTAATCTAATTTACATTTTAATGAAATACCATACTGTACTTATCAAATGCTTAGTGGGTCAGTATTCGAGGTCTCATTTTAGAAATTAGTAACAAGCTAAAATCAGAATGAAAACAAACCAGAGCATTGGCAGAAACGGCATGACGAGAAATATCTTCGAATTTCAGTTGGGATTCTTTTATATCTGTGTTTGTTCTTGTACTGTTAAATTTTTGATACATTTCTTTAAATCAGATCATTATGTTTGCTTAAATATATGTATTTTTAAAAGAAAACATTATATCACTTCCATAGATAAAAAAATAATACCACTTGACAAAAACAGAAGGTAAATTGAATATATATTTATTAATAAAATCTGTTAGGTAGCTAGTTAGATATGAGCGACAGGGGAACTAAAGAATGGCCGCCCAGCCTAAAGACTGCTCAAAGAACACTCCATTGGTAGTTAAAGAATCCGTACTGTATCCTGGAAGACAAAAAACTGAAGGGCCATAACCTGTAGCTAGTTTAATCCAGCCATAGATATGCGCACAGAATGTACTATCCTAATCTGCCCACAACCTCAGCCTCATTATACCATCATTATAATCCATGTTTATGCCTGGAAGTTTACAAATCTAATTATAACAGATTGAATTCTGTATAAGAACATGCACTGTAAGCAAAGTGTTATACAGCAGCCACGTGCCAGTCAAAAAGACCTCACATGCCAATCACCTAGGAACAGTAACCACCCATCGTGGCCCAAAGATACCTTCCCACTTCTGCATGGTTACATCTCTCTTGGCTGAAAACCTGCCCATCTCCTGAGGCATACTTTTTCTTTTCTTTTATCTTTTTGTATTTCTTTTATCTTTTTGTATTTTTTTATCTTTTTGCCTTCCAAATTCCCCAAGCTGCAGCCTTCCTTAATGTGGTCTGTCTCCTTCTAAAATATACCTTTAATAAATCTTTCTAAATCTCGCTGACCCATGCTTTTTTGCTCCGTCAGTGGGGAAGAATCGAGGAAAAATGCTAACTGCGCTTCTGCATTGTTACCCACCTCCCATGCCACTGAGGTGACACTAGAGTTCAAATCTCTCCCAAACAGTAACATAACTTGCAATTTTATGTCAATATCCTGCAAGTCTCAGATCAAGACTCTCTCCTGGGAAGTCAGCTCCTAGGCATACAATCAGTCTGAACTTCATAGTAAGGCCTAATTTCCAGATGAAAGATGGGAAATTGCTTTAAGAATGCTACTTCTATAATATATGTCCTATACTTTCATTAGGTAGCTATAAAACAGTACCATGTTTTCATTGCCATTCTTTTGTTAATATTAGTACGCTAAGTTTACAAAAAGTCAATACATCTATTTTCAATAGATAATTTAAAAAATCTATGATCTGGATGCATTTTTATTTTTCCTGATTTAGTCTTTGTGTTGCTTTTATACACAAGAGCCTCTACATTAAGACTTGAGCTTCTTGAGAGCAGATATTGTGTCTAATTCATGACTTTAGCCCACTACCTGGGACAGTCCCATAAACCTAGTAGATACTCAAAATATGTTTATAATTAACTCAATAAATAAAGAGCAAATGCTTCTTTAAGTTTGCATATTAATTGTGTATGAAAAACAGAACAATTAATTTTAAAAATGAATGCAAGCTCTCTATAATTCAGAAAATTAGTTAGGTGGATTATAGAAAGAATTTTCTAAAATTTCATGCCAAAGAATTTAGATCATTTTCACTTGACCTAGGCTAGGGGTAAGGGGCCAGAGATGATGGATTAGAAGCAGCCCTTTAAATATTTTAATATCTATTCTAACAATCTGATAGGCTAGTATGCCTTTTACACTTTTAATGAAGAACGAGACTTCTCCAGTAAAAGCAAAGCCTTTTGCAGACATAAAAAATAATAAATATTTTCTAATTAAAAGTTCAGCTTGCCTGTGAAGTGAAATAAAAAATAAATCTCTTATCTTGGAACCTTTGGTACTCAGTTCCCAAATGAAACTAGGTATAAAGTTTCTCATTTAAGTCCCAATGTATCATTTCTTATTGTCATAGATTCATAAATTTGTCAGCCTCTGCTTAAAACTATGGCTGGGAATAACTGGAGTGTTACAATATCGTACTTCATCGTCATTATTATTGTCCAAATCTATTCAAAATTGAACTCTTAAAAGGTATTTCAATTAGACTAAAACTAATATGTAATGTTATCGTGTGTTATGGTTAGTTTAGCTCTTATTCCCAGTAATGTTTGAGACCTCTTTATTTGAGAAGATGAATGTTGATAAGACTCTTTTCTAGTCATTTTGCAAAACTAATGTTGTATAGAAATACTTGAGATTTAAAGAGATTCTATAAAAATCAGTGAGGTAAAAATTTTGAAGGAATATCTAGTTCTTGAATTAAAATAATTCTTGAGAGGTAATGACTTTATTCATAATTGCTACTGAGAACAACTGAGTTTAAGATAATCATCAAGATGTTGCAAATAGAAGGAGAAAAAGTTAGTCTAAGGTCAGGTACACTATAAGCAAATCAGAAAATGAGAATTAGCGTGCAAGTGTTTGATTGAGGAAGTCCTCCCTTGGGAGACTGGTAAGGGACTGGAGGAGGTAGCATTGGAAAAGGGTGAGGCCAAGAAAGGCTCTCAGGCAAAGTCCTGAAGAGGTGGTGTCAGTCTGATCCCACAGAGGAAGCTAAATTTAAGTTAAGCCTCAAGTGATTCTTATCCAAGGCAAGATTGCTTGGGTTTTCTTATACCTGCCAGTGGTTCAGGGTACAGACTGGGGGTTAAAAGTGTGGTGGGTGGAGAAAAAGCAGTATGGCACTTCTAGGTGTTATATAATTAAAAACTAATTCACATCAATACACCATTGTATTCTTCTAGAATTTTTTCATTTATATATACAATTAGTACACATACAGGTTCTTTTTAGCTCGTCTCTCATGTTTTCAGAATCAAAATGGTATTCATTCAGCAATCATTGAGCATTTCTTATGATTCAGGCACTGGGATACATCTTGGAATTAAAATACTGAACCAGATAGACATAGTGTCTGCCTTCAAGGAATATTTATTCAATGCAGGCAGATGGATATTAAAATTTATATTGATATAAACAGCTAATTAAATTCAATTATGATTAAGAGCTAAAAAAAATTTAAAAGTATAGGGTGAGAGCATACTAGTCTAGGACCTAACCTTGTCTGGAAGTTGCCAAAAGTACTTTCAGAAAACATTAAGAATATATCGTCAACTCTCAACTTTCAAGTGTTTCAGGATCTGAGGTAGCTTTTACTATATACAGCTAGATAATAAAGTTTCCTTGAGGAAAGTAAAGAGATCATCCTCAGTAGAAAAAGAGTTTCACTCATTATCACAGTAACTACTCAATAATAATTCTGATACAGTAGGGGAGCTTGACAGTACCACAGGCTTGTGGGGGTGGAGCAGAGTGTCCATGAAGGGAAGTCATCAGGAGATGGACAGAAGTGTTTAGGTTTCAAATTTGACCTATTCTACAATGTTATTTCTGTTTTTGTTTGTTTGTTTGTTTTGGCTCCTTGTGAAACAGAGGTTACAAAATTAAACTGGAAAAATCCTTTGTGATCAAGGACTAAATTAATAATGCTTGAGTTTCATGAAAAGTTTCCCATATCTAGATTCATATGGTTTGATTTGATAAAAACATCTAGAGTTAAGTATATCCATTTTTTGTTTTCTGAGTCCTGGAAGCCAGAAACATGTCCTTTAAAGAAAGCTTAACAAGTAAACTGACTGGAGAGAACATGTAAAAATAAGACATATGATGATTGAAATGAGAGTAGGTTGAATTATCAAGATTTTTTTTTTGTCCCTTTGTATCTACGATGTTTCTATTAAAGAACTACAAAATTTTAAACAGCCATAGCTCATTGGGAGATGAATAGGACTTAAAAAATGTAACTGGAAATATAAGAGTAAAAGAAGTGTTCAATATGAAGGATTCCTGTCTCTGAAATTCCTTTTCTCAACTGAGTTGAAGTTCGCCATTCTACCGCAAAGACCTGGCTTTTCAAAATTACTATAAAAGTCTCCTTTTAGGTATCATTAACTTTCTCCTACCCCCAAAATCTTGCACTTTCAATTTTCAAGTGTTTCAGGATCTGAAGCAGCTGTAAGCTAAATCATCTTAAAACAAGTGTGAGTGGAAGAATAAGTTTGATGTGGAAGCAAGCCTTCTGCCTTCAAGATTAGTATTCTTTTCACTTTACCATGCTTTTTTTTTTTTTTTTTACAAAAGAAATCCTAGAGATAATTTAATCCAACTTTTTCCTATAAACAAAGCCTCTTCCACAACCCTTAAGGCAGTTTTCCTACTGTCTACTTAAGTACTTCCAGCTATGAGAATTTTAATAACAAAAAAAGTTTACTGCAATGTTGAACATCTCTCATTGTGAGAAAAATCTCTTCTAAAATGAATTTCGTCTTCCTGCATATTTCTTCAGCTGCTCTCTAAACTAGATATCACAATTCTGTTTACTGTTCTGCGAGGAAAATCTTCAGATGTTTGAATAGACCTATCATGTCTCCCCTCAATTTCCTTTCACCAGGGGAAGCATTCCTGGTTCCTTCAACTTTTAAATCTGTAATGCACTTTCACATGACCTCTGGACATATTTCAATATGTCAATGTTTCTCTTAAAATGAGGTGTCTAAAATGGAATACAACAATTTGAACACTGAAAAAAAATGGCAAGATGGTAAAACAACATGAGAATTTTTTTAAAACAGTTCCATCACAATCTGGGACCATATTTTTTTTTTTGTATGTAATACTAATTTGTCATATGAATTTCTATAATTGTTGAATTGAGATTCTGAACTTTAAACAATTTACAGTTTTCTGTTAAACAGTACCTTGTTGATTCTAACATAGTGCCTTAACTCTGTTAGGTCATTTCAAATCTTGGTCACATTATTTACATAACTCAACCTATGCAATTTTGTGAGATCTGCAAATTTAGGATTCATATCTCTAAATACTCTCCTAACTCTTTGATAAAAATGTTAAGCAGAACATATTCACTGGCAGAACCTTGGTCAGCCCACTGAACGTATCTCATTCAGATTGATATCCAAATTACTGCTATATGTTGAGATTCCTTCCTCTCTATCATTAGTAATACACTGGAGTCATCATAGCACACTATTGCCCAGTCATATTTCAAAATTATACTCGTAAATGGGGGAAACGGCATGTTTTTTCTGAAATAAAAATATACGATGTTTTGAAATGCCAACTTGACACTTTCACATAGAGTTCACTTTTTCTTTATGAATTTGTGTTCATCTCAAGTGTTTACTCTATCCTTTTAAAGAATTAAAAGTACCTACTTAATAATCATTTTAAGGCTTGCTTATTAACTATCACAGATTTTCTGAATCTGTATTCATTGTATACACTGCTTTACTCTCATAGAGCAACATTGTCCATCTCCTGTCTTCTGAGGACCAATTTATTCTTCACAATTTTACTTAACTGCAGTGATTCCAAGACCGCATTAAATATTATTAGTGGAAATTATTAATTTTATAGCACAATAAACATTCTCATGAAGCTATTCCCTCGCACTTAAGACATATCTATAGTATAATTAATAATCATAATATTTAACATTTATCAATTCCTAAAATGTGTTAATTGCTTTACATGCATGATTTAATTTAATCTACAGAACAACACTGTGAGGTAATTTTACTACTGCTAGATTGTTTTTAAATGAGTAATTCGAGGCTTTTGAAAGTGAGGAATTTCTTAAAGTGCACACATATAATAACAATAGAGCAAAGAACTGAATCCAGGTTTTTCTGAATGCAAAGTCCTTAACCACTACACTCTACTGGATAGGTTTCTAGAAAATAATTTGCTTTATCAAAGGAAATACACATTGAACTTTTTGATAGATATTAGATATTGCCATCCTGAAGTCATGGAGCAATTTGTAAACACACCAGAAATGTATGCTAGTGCCCTCAACAACACTGTATACTGTTGACATTTTGTTTATGTCAGTGGTCTCTTTATTTTTATTTGCATTTTTGCTCACTTATGAATGACCGCTCATTTAAAAATATATTTGGGGACCTTTTGCTTATTTTTTTTCTATGAATTAGTATAGACTATACTTAAGTATAATAGTATAGTCTATACTTATCTTTCGCTTTTTTGCTATTTTTCTTATTGAGATCTGTGAAAACTCTTTGTATATTAATAATATTAACAATTTATACTGTATGCACTGTGAATATTTCTTTCCATTTTTACATTTGCATTTCATTATGTTTCAAGCATCATTCACAATAAAACACTTTTTGAAATTTTTCTGAAATCACATTTATATATTTTCACTTTGTGGCTTTGGTTCCTGCTTTAGGGAGGTTTTCATGGACATAAAAACTATAAAAACAATTTTCATAGATTATTCCTAATATTATAACTTTAATCCAACATTTATATAGACTTCATTCAATCTTTTGTAGAGGTTGTAGAATGTAGTATTAAGAAGTCATGTTCATGATCCAGAGTCCCTGAGTTCAAATCATAATGAGCTAGGTTATTACCTTGGGTAATCTATTTTATCTATTAGTGTCTCCGTTCCTTGTGCTTAAAATGGGGCTAATGATAGTACCTATCTTAAAGGGACTGTTCAAGTATTACATGAGATGATATACATGGTGCACTTAAAAATGCTTGACTCAGAAAAATTAGCTTTTAACTATCTTAAATTCATCTGATGTATTTTTAGCAAAAGTTAGAAATTTATTTTTTCAAAAATGAGGAAGCGAGTGCTCTTATATCTTTGATTCAATTTTGCATTGTTTTCTCACTGATTCAGTTTAACTGTATGCTTAGATTCCATTTGTAGATTGAACTGTTTTCCAATATTTGTGAAATTTATGCTTCTAATCCTTTCATCGATCTTTTATTTTACTGAAATTTGGAGAGGTGATATAAAAAGATAAAGTTACCCAGTTATAAATGATCTTGAACTTCTACCTACATCTCTCCTAAATGGCTAGATTCCTAGAAGTAGCCTTGTTTTTTTAAATAATATGCACGTGATCCATGATCTTTCCACCATACAACGCTACCTTTTGTTATGAAGTACGTATGAACACACTGTATTTTCCGTTATGTATATTTTTCTTCTTTTAAACATTTTGTGATATAATTATCCATTCTCAAGACTGTCATCCACCATTTTGAGGTACACAGAGGCAAAGGACATATCTCATTTGTTTGTATCCCTGGTGCCTAACAGTCCAGCACACAGCCAAAAACCAATACATTTTTATTAAATTGAATAGACTTTATTTTTAAAATAATTCACACTCATGTTGTACCATTGTTTAAAATCTCACAGTATCTTGTGACTACTCAAACTAATTCAAAACACATATCCTCATTTTTAGGTACCTTAGAAAATGACTCCATGCAAATCATCTCTCTCACAAAAGTCCAAAATCCTCCTTTACTCCAGGCAGCTAGTTCATCTCACTACCTCAAAATACGTACGTTGATTTCTACGTCTTCCCATCGATTATAGCTTTTATCATTTAAAATTTCTTCATGAAGTTTTTCTTGACACTTGGGAGCACATTGATTTTTTTTTCTTCCTGCGCTAGCAGTTAGAATTGTTTAATTTTAGAGGTAAAAAATGATCTTAGACTTGATCTGGGTTAAACTCTTCTTTTAATAATGAGGAAATGGATGGCTAGCAAGGTTATGAAACTTTCCCTCAGAGTATTTCTTAATGACCATGGCTCACATTTTAGTTTTCAATTTTGTGTTTCTCTTTAATTTTGTACCAATGGGATTAAAACTCCTCTGGAGCTGGAACTAGCAGTAGATCCAGCAATTCATTGAACAAATATTAATTAAGTGCCAGCTATAGGCCAAGCAATATTTTAGAATCTAGAAATGCAAAACTACTACCAATATGAGCCTAGCTATCATATAAACATAATCTATGAATAAAGCAGATGTTAACCAAACAATTAAAAACCTGTAAACTACTGTATAATTAAAATTGTGATATGTTGTAAAGAAAAACCAAATAATGTTATGAAACAGACACTAGAATATTTAATCTAGGCCAGAAGGGCAAGGAATAATTTTTTCTAAAAAGTGATATTTCAACTGAAATCTGAAGAATGAGTATAATAGGTTAGGTATGCAAAAGGGGAAGATTTCTTCATGCAGAGATAATTACAAGTTCAAAAAAATTTAGCCTGGAAAGTAGTTTAAAATTTTACAGAAGAAGATAGAAACACACTGTGACTAGAGCAGCAGTGAAGAAGAAATGAGGATGAATATCGTAGGAAAGCTAGGTTGGTTAAGCAGTATGTGCAATGTCTATCATTGAGGTCTCTCAGTGAAAACAGAATCATACTCGATAGAAAGTCTTTAGAAAGTAATTCAATATTTTTTTACATTAACATTATTTTACATTTAAAATGATTTTTACATTAAAAATGCCATTATTTTACATTACAAATGCTAAGGATTTTATGTTGAAAAAATAAAGTGGAGAAACATAAGCAAAATGGAAGCGGGAGACATGATACAGCCCTAAGGAGAGAAGTAGTTTGGCTAAGGTGATAGCTGTAGAGATGGAGAGGTATGGGTAAATAGAAGAGGTTTGAGTTAGTAGTATACACAGGGTTTGATGTTTACAGGGACAAAGAGGTGTCATAGATAATTTCTGGTTTTCTGGTATCACCAAACTAGTACACCCGGGAACAAGGATGACCAGAATTTCAGACTTAAGCTTATTAAGTTTGAGAGACCAGTGATAGATCAAAATGAATACATTATGTAGAAGACTGGTGATATGGTCTGGAGATAAACATTTGAAAATGACTGGTATAATGATAAATGTAAACCCATAGGACTGAATAAAATCACCAAAGAGAGAATGTCAAGCATAATCTCGATGAATTCAAATGTTTTGAGATGAAGTAGAAAAATGAATAAAAGGATCTGACAAATAGCAGCCATAGTGGAAGGTGAAAAAATCAATGTATAATAGTGTCATGAAAGTCGAGAACAAATAGTATACCTGACAAAGTTGTGACTCAAAAAATATTTTTAAGATAAATGAATGAAACTACTCATCTGTATTAAATGCTGCCAACAACTCAATTAAGATGAGAGCTGAAAAATCATCCATTGAATTTAACATTATGAAAATCAATGATGACTTTACAAGAGTGGTTTTGGTAATGAGAGTAGGGGAGAAAAGGTGGGAAAGGATATCAAATTAAAGTGGGTTAAAAGGTGAATGGGTTCCAGCTCATAAAACTAACCAATATTAATATTATTAATACATATAATATCTATGTATTACGAATAAAGCAAGCAAACACATAACTAGATAAAAAAAATAGAACAAAATATAAACAAGTAGTTCACAAAACAGAAAAGATGTCTAACTAATAATCAGGAAAATGTGACCACATTACAGTGAAACAATGTGGTAGGCAGCCTCCATGATGGTCTTTAATATACCTTCCTCCTGGTGTTCATGCTCTTGTATCATCCCCTTCTCTTGAGTGTACACTAGACTTAGTAACTTACTATTAATTAATAAAATATAAAAGTGATGAGATGTCTCTTCCCGAGATAAGACTACAAAAAAGACTGTGACTTCCCTTGTATTTATGCTCTCTATTGCTTGCTTTAAGTGAAACCAGGTGCCATATTATTAGCTGCCCTATAGAAAAGGCACAAAGAACTGAGGGAGGTCTCTTCCAAAATCAGTGAGGATCACTGTGCGTGATCTTCAGTATAACCACACAGTAAGAAATGAATATTGCTAATAATCATATGAATAAGATTAGAAGTAAATCTTCCCCAAAATGAAACCCTCAGACACCTGATTGCTGCCTGTATGAGAACGAGAGGCAGAGATACCAGCTAAGCCTACATTCATGACTCACAGAAACTATAAGATAAATGTTTGCCATTTTAAGTCATTAAGTTTTGAGGCAATTTGCTATGCAGTAATAAATAACAGACATAAAGACCATTTTATACTTCTCAAATAAGCAAAAATCTCAAAATCTGATTTAAATGTGTTAAGAATGTGGGGAAGAAAATATCCATGTGCTGCTGATGTGAGTATAAATTGGCTTAATCACTTAAAAAACAATTGAACTACCCCTAGTACATTGAAGATGCTGTACCCTCTGGCCACCAATACCACTTCTAAAAAAAATGTCACAAGCAAAGAAATATGAATAAACATGATTATTATAGGACTGTTTATAAGAATGAAAACTGGACAATTTAAATATTTGATATGAGAATAAATTTTGGTATATTCTTGCTCTGAAACACTATTAAAGGTAACATAAATAAACTAGATTCCATGTACTAACATAATAAAAAAGTATATGAATACTTGAATATAATTTATGTAGATATAAAATATATAAATATCATATATCATTTATAGATAAAGTATTATGAAATATATAAATTAGAGTGGAAATGATACATACCTACTTCAAGATAATAGTCAACTTCTGGAATGAAGGGATGGAAATTAAATGAGGGGTGATTTCATTGTATCCATAATATAATATATCTTTGAAAAAAGATTCAATCCAAATATGGCAAAACATCAACATAAATCTGGGGGTGTGTGGCTACATGTCTATGGATTATGTTGTTTTCTGTTTTTCAGTTTGTTTGAAATATTTCATATTTTAAACTTAAAGAATGTGAATCAGAATCAGGTAGAGATAATATTTGTAAAAAACACTTTCAAAAAGCTTGATTAATAAAGACATGAGAACATTAGGGATAGCTGAAGAATTTGTGAGATCAAGAGAGAAATTGCTTTGATTTTCCTTATTATTTTAAAATGAAAGAAACTAGAATATGTGTAGGTAATAATGGGAACAACTTGTCCTGAAATAGACATTGAAAGTCCAGTAAAGAAAAGGGGATAAAGAAGAGAGCAAAGTAAAACCTCTAAGGACACAGGAAGAAATGAGCATAAAACTACACTCTTTAATAGGACACACATTCCTCCCACTGTAACGCAAGATGGAAGACAGGACAAGAACAAATGCAGGAAAAAGATTTCTACATTGAGACTCTTGATAAATTGAAAATACAAGGCACATCCATTAAAACAGAGGGATCAGAAGGAACAGTTTACAATTTGAGGATGGTAGAGAAGTTATGAAACAGTTTTTACAGAGAATGAGACTGAAAACTCAATAAAGAAAAGTTACAAGTTTTCTGGGTAGTGTTATGGATTCATTTGAATATAGAATGCTATTAACCTGCCCAATTATTTGAAATGAAATAAATGCTTAGAGTAGTAATCAGTAAATATTTATTTATCAAATAAATTAAAACTGTAATCTAGTTGCTAGGGAAGATTGGGATGATATTTTTGTTTAATATATATTTTTATTCAGGTATTTAAATGCTGAGTCTCAAATCCAAAGTCATCTAAAGCAACGGGAAACCTTTATAACCTTAAAAATATCATTAAAGTTATTGTGTATTTTATTAACAAATTTAAAAATAATTAAAAATCAACAGACTATATTAGACTCTAATACAGTCTTGAGAACCTGGTTAATACAATAATAAATGAACTCTAGTTTAACAAATTATGTGGAAGAGAAAAAACTAAAGTTTCATAATTTATTATTTTACCATTCAATATTTACTTTAATTTTATCCTATTATTTTAAGTGGATTTTATCAGGACATTCAGACTTGTCACTAAATAAATTATTCCAAATCTTTGGATTTTCTGAAGGTAAGATTTAGAAATGGAATCATCTAAGACAACAAGATAGAAGATCAGAATAAATTTCATTTTATTCTTAACTTGACTGAGAATGTAAAGTGTGGCAGAAAGAATGCTCAATTGAGCCATGAAGTTGAAATTCCAGTCCTGGCACTAACTTGAGCAAGACTCTAAATTCCTCTGGATTTCCTTGTCTACAAAAGCAAAGGATTAAATTAAACGATCTCCCCAATCCTATTTTTAAGCTTCCTACTCTTTTTCAGTTCAATAGAATTTGGGAAAGAAGACTTCTAATAAGCTCATAGATATTTCCAATTTTCAATTACACAGTGAGAAAGGATCTCAACGCAGTCATACTGTGAGGAGGATTAATATCTCTTTGACAACACTGTCTTTATTTTCTCAATGCTTGCTCTCTTTATCCTGGTTACTTCCTTTCGGGTTCGGAGGCAGAAAGAATACAGAAGCAAATGCGATAGAGGTAAAGAATCAAAGTGAAGTAAGCAGTGCAGGGGGTAATATGTGTGTGGTTAATTTGGTGCCTTAATAACATTGGGTGCTCTTCCAAGTTTGGGAATATAATTTCCTGAAAGAAAATAGAGATGTTGATGAACTAGAATGTTGAAAGATTGGATTGAGATGAGAGGTTAAAAGCAATACCATTTGCAATCTTCTTAGCTCAAGTTTTTATCAATTAGCATTGCTTCTAAGAACTGTTAGAAAAAACAGTTTTAGAAAAAAAACAAGAAGAAAATGTTGGGAAAAATCAAAGGTAGGTAGAGAAAAAAAAAATCGCTAGGAGAGCACTAAGCAATTGGCCTTATAATTACCCTGTTTGGATATAATAGTAACAATTGACCTGGCATTCAGAAATTAAATGAAGTATGAGGAAAATAACATAATACTTCATAAATATAGTAGTTATATTTTGGTTCAGCTTCAATACTATTCCCTTTCATAAAATATACCTGTGCAAAACTTTCCCTCCACCTTCACATGACTGGCTAGGTGCTAAAATCAGAAAAAAAGGCTAAATATTTAGGAAAATTTTCAAGTACATGTATCCTTTCAAAATGGTAAGCATAACTGAATACATTTTGCCTCGGAATTTGAGGAATAGGAATATTTTCTTATATAACTTAGTTGATGGATAATGTATTTAACGAGACATGTAACAGAAGACCTGCTAATCTGTGCCTTAGAACAATATTAAACTGTTTTAAATATGAAGTCAGAAGAGAGCATTTTTTTAATCTGGAAATCTCTTCCTCATTTAAGATATGAGGATAATGATAAACAATACTTGATTTTACAGTGGCTTCTCTTTTTCACATTTAGATTTAGTGTTTGGTGCATATTATTTACTTAAAACTATTTCTTGAGTAAATGAGGATGGGAAGCATTGTTGGTCTCTTCACTCTGCTTGTGTGATGTGGACATAAATCCAACAATACTGGCCAGCACCAGAAGCTGGAAACGAAGGGCTAAACTTACTCTCCTGGAGTGTCCTGAAGGAACTAGCCCTGCTGACACTTTGAATTTAGCCCCCAGCAGCAGGAAGCTAATACAGATTTTATACCTGGAACTGAGGTTCTGCTACGACAAATATATAGAAATCTGGAGGTGGCTTGAGTTGGGCAATGGAAACAGACTAGAAGAACTTTAAGGAACATGATAGAAAAAGGCTCTATTTCCTCGAAGAGATTATTAATAGAAATGTGAGTGTTAAGAAAGATGTTGGTGAGGGCTCAGGAGACAGTGGGGAGAGTGGAAAAAAAAACATATCAATTAGAGCAGCAGTCCCTAACCATTTTGGCACTAAGGACCAATGCTCCTATGAGAATCTAATGCCTGATGATCTGAGGTAGAGCTGAGGTTGTGATGCTAGTGCTGGGGAGCGACTGCAAATACAGATGAAGCTTCACTCTCTCTCTTGCCGCTTACCATCTGCTGTGTGTCCTGGTTCCTAACAGGCCACTGATCGGGATTAGTCCATGGCCCATGGGTTGGGGACCCCTGATTTAGAGAATATCTAATTTGTCAGAAACGAACTGTTGGTAGAAATATGTACATTAAATGTGCTTGTGGTGAGAGCTCAGAAGGAAATGAGGAACATGTTATTGAAACTGGAAGAAGAGAGATCCTGTTACACAGCGCCAGGGAGCTTAGCTGTATTGTACCCTCCAGGTACATGGAAACAGAATTTATAAGCAACAGACTTAGCTATTTAGCTGAGGAGATTTTCAACCAAAGTGTTGAAGGTGTGCCTGGTTTCTTCTTGCTGCTTATAGTAAAATTAAAAAGGAAATAGATAAATTAAGGAAAGAACTGTTTAGCAAAATGAAACTAGTACCTGATGATTTGGAAAATTATCAGCTTATCCTGATTTCAAAAGATGTTACAATTAGAAGATTCGATGTCAAGAGAGAGTGCTCTAGAATAGGAAATCGAAAGTATGGCTAAGAACCATTACCTGGCATGTGATTCAATCATCTCAGCAGAAGCCAGGAAGAAACATGGGATTATTTAGAAATGATCTGTGGAGGAGCCTTTTGTCTAATGAAGTGAATCCCTGTGATATACATGGGAGTATATCACAAGGTTCTTGAGTATGTTGTATTACCAAGGTTCTTGAGTATGTTGTATTAGCAGGAATACTGCCAGATTGAACTAAAAGGGACAAGAGACAGAACAAAATTAAAGAAGGTTACTAGAGGCCCCAAGTATACAGGCAAGAAAAAGACTGCAAGAACTACACAGCTACAAACATGTACTACCCTTTAAAAAAAAAAAAAAAAGAAAGAAAACACAAAAAACAAAGAACAACAACAAAAAAGACTCAGGAAACAGATCTGTGGGTCCATATGGTAAAGCCAACAGTGACAGAGCATTAGTCACAGGTTTTAAAACCTAGTACAGTTAGCCTACTTGGATTTCTAAATTTGCTTCAGACCTTTTACTACTTCATTTCCTTTCATTGTCTCCTCTTTTTAATGGGAATATCTATATCTTGCCTTTTATTCCTGTGACACTATTGTATTTTGGGAGCAGATAACTTGTTTTCTAGTTTTAGAAGTCCACAAAATGGAGAGAGAGGTTTCGCCCTAGGATAGAGCAGAGTGTCTCAGCTATATCTAAATTAGGTAATTTAGATGGTCAGATTTGGGTCTCTTGAACTGATTATATTCAGATGAGATTTCGGATTTTTAGTTGATGCTATAATGGGTTGAGACTTTAGGCAATGTTGGGATGGGTTAAGGGAATTTTGTATGTAAATGGATGTAAATCTTTGGGGTTCAGAGAGTGGTCTGTGCTAGGCTGAACATGTTACCTTAATGGCATGTTACCTCTGGAGTCTGAACATGTTACCTTAATGGCAAAAGGGATTTTACAAATGGGACTAAATAAAACATTTTATGATAGAGAAATTACCCTGGATTAGCTGGGTGGGCAAAATGTAATCACAAGGATCCTTATAGCAGTCATGTAGGAAGGTCAGATAGAGAAGAAGGCAATGTGACGACAGAAGCAGAGGTTAGCGTGATGCAGCCGTAAACCAAGGAATGCTGGAAGCCTCTAGAAGCCAGAAAACACAAGGAACAGATTCTTTCCTGGAGCCTCCAAAAGAAACCAGCTGCCCACTGACACTTTGATTTTAGCTACCAGCTAATAGGAAACTAATGTAATGCATTCTTCCTTGTTCCATGAATTCCTCAAAAATTTTCATTTTTACATATTTATAAATGTGACATATAGCATACTCCAGTGAGAATGGCATTGCAAAACAATTAAGTACATACAAGATATTTACCCAAATAAGTTATCAGATTAACATCAAATGCTTGCATATGAAAAAAATAAATATGAATGATTTAGTTACATAAAGAATCAAGAAAAAAGGACCAGGATATTAAAAAAAAAAAAAAAATTCACATTAAATTTATAATTCTCTGAGCTGTTATTTGAGGGTTTTTTTTGTTGGTGATTATTTTTTTCTCAATAATCTCTTATAGTAGCAATGCTCTACATCTACTCTTCAAAACCAAAAAATATTTTAACTGCTATTTCAAAATGAGATACATAAATCTTAATAACATGTTATAATTTACTTTAATTTACAGCATAAATACATGACAAGTCATGTTGAAGTGTGAATAATTAGGAGATATAAATACAGAAACAAAAAAACATTTAATATGTTTGGGCCTGTGAAGTTTTAATAATTATGATTGTTTATGTATATTGAAAACTACCTGCCATGTCCCAGAAATTGCTGTTTGGTATATATACACATTATTGCCAGTTCTAACAATGGCCTACAATAAGAATATAATTATTATAGCTGTTTTACAAAGAATTTTGGTTATATTCTTATAGCCTTATAGATGTCTTCGGTAGTTGTCAGCAGTGGACCAGCACTATCAAAGCTCACGGATGATCTATGATATCATGCTATTTTTCTCTGAATCTGAAGAGAAAAGGCTCTGCCATTATCTCAGAGAATTCATATTTTCTCAATATGAATAAGAAGCGCGATTATAAATTATGAAAAACTCACACTCTGCCTGTGCTTAAATAAAATTATTTTCCCAATGTTTGTTTTGTTTTGATACATTATAAGCAAATGAGAGACACGACTCAACAAAACTCAGTCCTGAACTTCAGTGATATTTTGTCATTATTAGGGAAGTGATAGTTGGGACAATATAGTCCATCAAATTTAAGACTCTCTAGACAAAATTAATAGGTCGCTGACTCACTGTATATCTGATTTTATAATTATTACTCTATTAAATTTCATAATACATTTATGAGACTAATAAGCCAAACATCCTGATTTTAAAGATGAAGAAATGGTCCTACAATTCATGAGAAAGCAATTCTACTATAATTCTTATTTAATTTACTACATAGCCATGCATTCGTCTTATAGTTTTTACCAGAAAAAGTATTAAATTATTTTGCACTCTGACATCTCTGTATTTGATAGCTGTTGGCCCTTGAACACATAAAGTGAATCGAATAAGAGTTGTTTTGTTTTATTTTGTTTTTAAGGGAGAGGAGTAGTGTCAACAGATTGATAGAATACTTCTTTCTTTTCTATGACTTTATTTAATCTCTTAAAATATAATTTTATTTCTACCCTTGAGATATAAATCAAGTTTTTTTTTTGTTTTTTTTTTCCTGTGTCAAGCATTTCATTAATTCTGCAGGCTGAAAGAGAGTCTGAAAATGATCAATTCTTCCAATTAAACTTCAATGGTAAGACCTCTGGTTTAGAACTGACCTGGTATGTTTACAGCTAATGATTCACAAAGTTATAACACAGTCAGTAAATGAGTCAGAAACTGAGACATTTTTAAATAGAGGCACTTGAATCTCAGGTACTCTGGGCAAATACTCTATAAAAATACAGTAATGTACAATGTAACCTAGGAATTCCAAATGTTCTGTCAATTTTCTTACTGACACAAATGTTTTAGTTTCAATTTGTGCATATACATATAAACATATATGCACATATCTAGATAACCTCATATATAAACTACAAACACATAGAGTGCATTCTCTTCATGTGTTTATATTAATAATAATAGCTAGTTGCTACTGAATATGAAATATATCCTAACCATTGGTCTAAGTATTCCAAATGGACTTATACATTTAATCTTTATAGTAATAGGTTTGTTCTATTAATGTCTTCATTTTCTAGATTAAAAAAAAAACACTGAGACGGACATTAAGTAACTTTTTCAAAATTAAATAAAAAGTAAACAGTGCTACAAGAATCTGAACCAAAGCACCCAGAAGACAGAAGTCATTATTTAATTTTCACAATAATGATGAAAGTGAAAATACATACTTTATTTTGTAACAAAGCTGAGGCACAAATTAAAGTTCCACAAATTACAGTTCTGTCTCACTCTTTGTAATCTAACTTCTCTAAGGAATTTCCTGGCCTAAGCACAGGCATTATCATTATTTCCCTTGGTCTTTGAATCACATGTGGAGAATCAAACAACTGAGAAGGAGTGCTGTGAGAATTTCAACCCATTCTAAAAACCAGTTTTGTCCACTTCAATATATTGCAGCTTTATTAGATATCTGCCTTTATAGAACCACTGAATATACAAAGCCGTTATGTCTATGTACCAAAAAATATTTCAATTAAGAGGCCATGGAAATAAGCATGGATATCAAAAACCTCTCCTTCCTTTACCTAGGATGGGTGGGTAGTCATAAAATACTAATCTACTAAGTGATAAAAACATTATGAACCTACAAACTTCCTCAGCCAAACCATTACACAGTACACATACAGTTCGAGATCATGTCTGCCTTGTTGACTATTTCCAATTCCTTTTCTCTTAATTGTCAGTTCTCAGAACAAAATGATAGGATTAGAATCTACTCTAGATGCTACAAATTAAAGTTCTGTCTCACCTTCTTTGTAATCTAACTTCTCTAAGGAATTTCCTGGCCTAAGCACAGGTATTGCAAAAACTAACTTCTGTTATCATTATTTCCCTTGGTCTTTGAAGTGATATTTGCATATACAGATAAAATGCATTATATGTGCTAAACACTGTTCTAGGCTCTTTACATATATCATTGCTATTCCTCACCATTCAATCTAGCCAAGGAGATATTCTCTTTTATACTTAAGAAAAATTTGAAAGGATAAGTAATTTATCAAGATAGATTAGCTCGTTGGCAGATTCAGGATTCAAATTCAGGTCAATTTGAGTCAAAACTATCCTGTGTCTTCTTAATCACACAGCTATACAAAAACACAAACACATTCCATTTTGCATATGTAGATGAAGCTGAAAACAATTTATACACATCAATCACAAACACATACAGGATGAGTACCCTTTGATGTGTAACTATTTTGGCATTCATCTCTATTGCTTATTTGTGTTATATATATATAAAAAGGAATTTATTTAGAGAAAACTCACTATAGTGTTAAGCAGCTCAAGATCTTTAAAAAACAGATTTAAAATGACATAATAGGTTTTTTCTTCCATTTTATTTTGTGAATGAATATAATTAATTCTGGAAAAGTAATGTGTTTTTTAATAAAAACTTAGAAAACTTCCCTCGATAAAACTTTAATTTAGTACACCTTTAAATTTTAAACCAGCAGTTTTTCCACCTCATAAATGTCTATTTTAGAAATAGAATAAACTCCATTCAGCTGACTTATTTTTAAACCATCTGTGAAAATTTATTATGAAACTAGCATTCCTGTCTCCAATATAAAAAGACTGATTGAATCTAAATTTCTATAAGATTTCTAATAGCTACAATAAATGTAAAATATGGAGGGATCAACGGCATTATCTACTCTTGTAGACACTTAGAAGACTTTAATTTTTAAAAGACTACAGTTCTTTCACAAGATAAATATAGTAATACAATAGAAAAAATGGAATTTCTGCCATTATTATTTATTTATATATTTTCCTACTATATATTTGATTTATACTTTTCTGAGAATGGCTTCATCAATAAATTTGAATACATTGCTTGAAGGCAAAAGTGTGAAAACCAACTGTTTTTTCAGTCATCTTCATCTTTTAAATATTTACAACATAAATTAGGCAAAAATGATTATCTTATATTTTACTAAGTTTATACAAACATGCTGTTTCTTGGGATTCCATCTAATTATGTCCCTTCGAATTTTTTAGTCCATGCCCTGGTACTAGTGTCCATATGTTCATGTTAATTTTATTCTTGCAATGAAAAATATACCAAATCCAGAGAAAGAATTATATCTATAAATTTATATACTTAATCAAAAGAATAAATAAATTAGTCATGGGGGCTCTACTTTTTTTCAATATTAGTTTCTATTTCAATTTTATAATCTGGCTTTTATGGAAGAAGATCCAATAAAAATGGAGTCATTTATAAATCAATGAAGACACCATGCTAGATAACAGTGGTATAGATTTGGGTGGCTGACATCAATAACTAGGGACAACTCTTATCTTTGCAAATCTCAAAATTATTTTTGAGCCTAAAACTGGTGGAGTTCTAATTCTGATACCAAACTCTGGTATTGCATTTATGTCAAATTCTGATATAAAATATTAAATTCTAGAGACATGTTTTAGCTATAAAATAAAAATAAATGTTTCCTGGCAGTTTTATTCAGAGTCTATTTGCATTTAATTAGCTTCTGTCATTAAAAATAAAATTATGTATTCTTTATTTCTTCCTCTTCCAAGATGCCTCCCTTCTATTATAGTGAGTTTTTCTATGAGGTACACCATCAGAACTACAAGAGACATATAGGGTAGAAAGATATATTCTAAGAGTTAATATAATGTAACTTAAGTTATTCAGGAAAAAGCCAACATGATTTACTGATATTCTGGTATTTCTAAGAATAGAATATTAGATAGACTTGAGAACTAATTTCTGAAATAAAAGGTGGGAAAACCAATGGTTCAAGAAAGAGAGGAGTAAGTAATTGCTGAAAGGACTTTGTTACTGTTAACTTCTCTGAATAGAATGCCTAGAGGCAGTCATTAACCTGGTTCATTTATACTCATATTAGAGGGCAGCTGAAAAATACCAGATAGCTAGGAATGACTTTTCTATTTGCACTTCTATAGTGAACATTCAGTATAGGAGCATAAGGGAACTTTAGATGTTTTTTAGTTTTCCTCTGGTTTAGTCCCAAAATTTATGGCTCTGTGTCTCAATGGTTGTAGGCTGAACAGTTCCAGGAACCAGATGGAAGCAGAATCCCTTTTCTGCTCAAGTTTAGGACAAAAAGAAAATGAGGCAAGCAATCAGCCAACACACACACATATAAGTCACAAGGCATTTTGCTAGATACTCTGAGGTCTACCACAGAATGATAAGGCATGACACCAGTCCTGGTGATCCTAACACTTTTAGAAAGTCAAAGCACATGCAGGACTTTTAGAAAGTCGAAGCACATGCAATTTTTGTACTGCATGATACTGAATCTAAATGTGCCAGGGCACAGTTAGGTACTGGACTGACTTGATTTCTTAATAGCTTTTGAAACTCTCTTATTATTCTGTTCTTTGGAATGCTTGATTATATGTTTTTTGGTTATTTTTAATTTTGTTTTTGTTTTTAGGCAATCTATGCAAACTCCTTCACTCGCATGGCTTCTATTTCCTCCCTAAGATCCATCTTCAATGTGAACATCTATTGTGCCCCAGAATTTTTTATCCTTCTGGCTCTGGGCTTCTCCATGTGAACATCACATAGATAACTTGCATTCAGCATCTGTAACATAAAAATTATGATCTCCATAAGCCTGCTCTCTGTTCTATAGTTGATATCTCAGCAAACATTATAAACCTTCACTCACTTTTCCAACTGAAAATGTGGTCATTATCCCTGACTGCTCATCCCTTACTTCAGAAATCCTGTCAACCAGTACGCCATCAGAATTCACTGCCACCCTTATCAGACTTTTGGTTCAAGTAATCTTTCCTTCCTTAGATTAATGAAAATGTCATCTAACAGCCCCTTGATCGATTTCTCTAAGAGCAACTAAGAGTAATTTTTCTAAAACAGACATTAGATAAACACACTTGCCCACTTAGTCAATCGATGACTGCAATCATTTAAGAATAAAATGGGTATCTGTAGCATGACTTGCATGGGTGCCTATGACCTGTATCTTTCTTTGTCTCATACTTCTCTGTACCTTTCACTCTAAAATTAAAGTGCACTAACCTACTGCGAATTCTCCATACTCTTGCTCAATACAGAAGCTTTGCATAAATGACTTTTCCTTGTAACTTTTTTCTTCTGTTCTCTCTTCCACTTGACCAACTGCTATTCATCATTTTAGCATAAGTTTATCATTGTCTCTTTCGAGAAGCCTTCTCCATCCAGACTGGCATACATGTCCATTCTAAATGTTCCCATGGTAGCTTGTTCTTACCCTACTGTAGTACTAATTAGAGTAAAAAGGGCTGATTACACAATTTGCTGGGGCCCAGTGCAAAATGAAAATGATACTCCTTATTCAAAAGTCATTAAAAATTTCAAGAAGGTGACAACAGAGCTTTTAATCAAGCAAAAATCTGTTCTAAGCATAGGGCACTTTAAAACTGCA
>NW_011888798.1:4179094-4186415 GCF_000151845.1 Pteropus vampyrus | reverse complement strand
AGAGAAAAAGGGAACTCAGATAAATAGAAGGGAAGGAGAGAAGACACTGAATAAGTCCTGGCCAAAGTAAGTACCCCACATAAATGAGACCGGAAGCAAACCTACCCTGCTGACCCAGCCAAACTGCAGCAACCACACTGACCTGTCTGCAGAGTTTCATGAGCTAAGAGCTTGTGTATAAATCATTTACTCATCCCAGCAATCCTACTGTCATCCTCATTTTATAGATAAAGAAAATTAAGTTGCATGGCTAGCGAGAGATTCAGGATTTGAAATCATTTCATTTGACCTCATACTTGTCCTGGGTCTATATGATGAAGAAATCCCTAAAACTGCATACTGAAGAATGTGGGCTCATTATCATTGGATTATTTCTGAAAAGCAAAGAAAAATAGCATAATCTTTTCCTTTAGACATTTTTATGGAATAGTGGTGCTTTTAGAAGCCACAATGAACATAAAGATATAATTCTCACAAAATTAGAAACAGGAAAGGCGATATTAAATGACAATAGATGAGAAAAGCATTGTGTTACTTCTTTTCTGGGCATCATCATATTCCTGCAGATGATTACATCCATCTATCTCCTTTTTGTTTTTCTTGCCAAATCATTTTTCACAGACCTTGTTCTGCAGACTCATCATTTTTGATGTTCCTTTTATTGTTGTTGTAGTTTTAATTCCTTATGTCTCTTTTCAGCAGAATGAATAACTAACATACCATCACTCTACATTTTCTACTCTATTCTATAACACATTAAGAAACAATGTATGGTTAATTAATGCCTATATTGCCACATTTTGGAATGGCTGTCCACAATGAACCACAAAGGCTTCACACCCGGGTTTGCACCATACAAATTATCTCTTTTTTGTGAAGTTTCTTTTTCTCCACAAGACTATTGTGCTATACTATACATATTGAGTATAATTCACTATAACTGTTCTAGTTACCATTTACCCAACTTAAGATCTGTTCTTGCCATTTGAGAAGGTAAGTAATAAATAAAAGTCATTTTTCTGATGCCTTCCAGAGCAAATTTACTATACTTCTAAAGAGACATGAAAAAGACAAACTTTATTTTGCTCTCTTGAGTATTATCCAGTAGTCGAACATAAAAATAGGCCCAGTCCGCTTTGAAAAGGTCACTGCAACATTGTCTACTAATGGTTAATAATAATAATAAATAGTCTTCAGATGCTGTAATAAACTCTTTGGACAAATTAATTTACTTAATCTTCACAACAACTTATGAAGTAGGCATTGTTATTCTCACTTTGAAGAGAAGGAAACTAAGTCCTAGAGGTTATAACTTCACATTATCATGCGTTTGATATGCTCTTGGCATTATCATAGAAATCTGAATCAGGCCTGTCTGAATTTATCCAGAAACTATAAGTAAACATTGCTGGCTTAAACCATGACTACCTTCTCGATCATCTTCACTACAAAAGAACGAAAAAACAAAACAAACAAGCAAAATATATTAGAGAGAGAGAGAGAGAGAGAGAGAGAGAGAGAGAGAGAGAGAGAGCGCGCGAGCGAGCGAGCGCGAGAGCCAGAGATCCTAAATAACATATACAAAGGCCCAGGGCCAATATCTATTGAAAATATTGTAAAAATTGTTGATCCTATGTTACAGTGATTCAGTTCCTGTCAAATTCTAGGGAAAAACTAGATTTGTCTTATACATGCTCTCATTTATCTTGAATTATAAATAGAGTAACTTCCAGTATATAAATAAAAATTCTGTTTATAGATTGAAATAAATAAGATGAGGTGTATAGTTCTCCTTGAATCACCTATATTTCCGCCTTTTGAAAAAATCTTACTTATATCTAAACCTATTTTTTATAAACCTATAATTCACAAAATGCCCTTTGGGGAAAAAAGATTTTAATCGACGAACCCAATTCAAGATCTACTTGTATATGTGTTCTAGATACACAAGTTTATTATTATTTTTTTCTTTTGAAAATTTAACAGACTCTGCACAACCCTGAAAAAAGACAAATGGCTAATAAAAAGTAGGTTTAAATTAGGAAGTATGCTACTGCCAAAATAAAGTAGGTTTAGAGAGTACAATATTGCCAAAAAAAATTCAAAATCAAAGAGTGTGCATTTGATATTTAAAATATAAAGTGTATTAAATAATCATACCAAATAATTACATGAAATTATTAAATAGTCATAATATAAAGTAGAAATTAAATAAGTTACTTTTAACTATTAGAATTATTGTATAAAATAAACGATAACTTGGCAACCATATACCTTGTGCGATTGCTTTAAACTTATTTTTATATTGTATTTTAATTATGATTTTTATTTCCACATTATTAATTCTGGGTAGGAGGCAACTAAATACTCAGAACTATGAACTCCAGAAGCTTCATCACATATATATAGCTGTACAGTCACTTCAATTTTCCACTTTGAATTTTATGAGTAAGACAATTAAGATATAATATATCAATTTTTCCCCACCATTTTTCAGCAGATAAATTGGAGAAACCACTACAATGATTAAGCAGCTGGAGAGATTCAATTATGAGAGAAGATTAAGGAACTAAATATGTATAGCTTGGCTTAGTGACAACAACTGAGAGGGGATATGGGTGACTGTTGTCATATTTGCATAATATCTTCAAAGATGGAAATTAATCATCTACCATGTGGCAACAGGCAATTGGAACTAAATGAAAGATTTGGACAAAATAATAATAATAAAATAATTTTATAATAATCTTTTGTGTGTTATAGAATTACATTTAGAAAAAATAAAATAGATTCATACACCATTCTGGCCTAGGTCAAGTTTTCTTAATTTTATAAATAAGCATACCATGTTTGTTTGTTTGTTTTAATTTTGGTAATCAGACCTGTTTATATGTTACATATACCTCTTCCATTTTTTTTTCTATCAAATTAAAATATTTTTAATGGCATTCTTTCAGGATTAGAAAATTTATAATTGACAAAAACTCAGCCATTTTTTTTTTTTTTACTTTATTTTAGTGATCCAAAAATAAACACTCACTGATCAGCATCCAATTTGTTACCCCTCACATTTTAGCTTAAAAAATTAATGTGCACTAACTGAACTATTATCTAATGGTGTGTAAACCAGATTCAATCTCATTTACTCTCTCTTTTAATGTTCTGGAAAGAGATGGTAAATGCAACATTTGTTACTTTCATATTACCTTTAAAATGTATGTAGGGATTAAGATTTATTCAAGAAAAAAAAAATTACATTACCTGAAGAAGTTCTGGGAAGTAATGATAAAAATCTAAATGTGAAAATAATTAGTTAAAATATTTTCCATAAACAAGGTAGTGAAAGTGATAATATGGGACTTGTATACCTGGTTATTTCCTAAATCTCTTAAACCTTACTGGTAATGATTCATGTATACACTACTCAGACTGTCAGTTTGTTCTGGCCACCTGAACATCAAATATGCTTGAAAAAAAATCAAGAATCAATAACACTACAGAACTACAGATTTTCCCCTACGGGAAATGATGGGCACCATTTACATGATACTGGCTACAAATGGCATTTAAAACTAGTAGAAGATTAAACAGCAAAAAAACATAATTCATCAGCAGAAGGAAAGTATGTCATCTGTAACTTATATACTATGAAATAATGATTACTATGATGATGCTAATAAGTTTTTGCTTATGATCCTTCTACCTTTGTTCAGGCTTATCCACCATCTTACATTCTTGAACTGTATAGCCCCAAATATGTTGAAGGGATAGCATAGTATAATATACAATAACTATAATGTGTCTCTTAGAATACGTAGTTTCTCTGGAGAAATGCTTAAAGGTCAGTGACTTCATGAACACATTCTTACTTTTTGCTTATTTTCCCCAGCATCAGTGGGGGATGGCATCACTTTTTATACATTCAAGGAGTGCCTTCATAAAATCTTTAACTCCCATAGTGCCGGATAAATAGTGGTGAGCAAGACAAACGAAGATGTGCTTTCTCCTATCCTGCTGCCTAGTAGGAAGTTCAGACAATTAAACAAAAAATAACAATAAAGAATGTTGAGTACTATACAAGATGCTGGGAGACCTATAGTAAGTTGGCTCAAGTAATCCAAAATTCAGGGAAGGCCTTCTGGAGAAAACAGTTATGAATTAGAAACCAAAAGGGCTCATTGACTCTCCAAGTGAAACCCATATATAATTAGCGTACTTTAAAACAAAATAAATAAAACAACAGCAACAAACATAGGTGTTTGATGACTATTTTTTGTTTTTGACAGTTTTAATCAGTTGGTCAAAGAAATGGTAAATTGGTCATGAAATTCACCTATCTCTGATCTGTCTGTGAGCTTAGAGCATATTTCTCAGAACCCCTTTTTTAATTTCTCTGGTTATTTGACTGAGCTGGAGCATATTCTAATTAGAAATTATTCAACAGCAACTGCAGTATGTTTATGACCAAACAACAGATCTCTTCCAGGCTAGGGAAAATTTAAGAAAAAAAAATTCTCGGTGGAGCTTAGGGCATTAACTTAGAGCAGTGACTCTCAAATTTGGGATGCATGAGATTCTCTAAGGTACATAATAAAACTTTGAAATTCTGTCCATGCACCATGCTACTGAAATTCAGATTCAGGAGATCTGAGGCTGGGCTCAATACTTTACACTTTTAATCAGAACCCAATTATTTTTATGTAGATATCCCAAATCCATACCTTGAGAAACACTAACTTTCAGGATGTGCTAAATACAGAGGATATGGCTCTTGTTGGAGACAGCAGAGGTAATTTATAGTCTTCTCTCTTTTTCTCCTCTCTTTCATCAAAGTACTATTCAAACCATAGGAATTGGGAAGAACTTTCTCTGTACATATTGCAAACCCTGCAAGAAAAAACAACAATACTTCCCAAGTATGGCTGCACAGTACAATTGCCTGGGGAGTTTTAAAAGTGTACTGGTACTCAGACTTGGTCTCTCTAAACTCTGAATGGGGTGGTGCATATCTGACAACAGTTTTAAGTTCCTCAGGTGATACTAATATGCATGGGGTTGCCAATTTCCGGTTAAAAAAAAAGGGAATAGAAACTATTCTGCATTCACTGTTACACTTCCATTGCTAGAAGATATATATTTTACATATATACATACACACACATATATGTAATATATATATATACATATATATGTAAAATATATATATCTACACATATATATGTATAAATATATAAATATATTTTGTTTAATATTCTAATCATTTATAAATATTGATAGTAAACCTAAAGATTGACCACTCAAGGGCACAAAGGGAGAGACAGGAAAACAAATTTGAGCTGCTTAATTCAATGCTCATGTTTATTTTTGTTTTGCTTTTATCCCCAATACAAACTATTCTTTATTTTTATTTTTTTATATTTAACCTGTAATTTGCTACAACCTTATATCACATCTCCAATACTGAGATATGCTTTTTGCATGATAGCATGGCTTTGTAGTCAAAAGTTCTATTTTAGAGGTGGTATTTAATTTTATGTTAAACAGTGCTTGGTACATACTAAATAATGTCAGGTTTTTAAATGGCCTTTCTAGTAGTGTTTTTGCAAGCATATAGATGTTTGGTAAATTTTGAACTTTGCTGCATTTTAAAAATGTGCCAAATAGAAAAATGAAAGTTGATGCTAGAGATGGTAAAATTGAAGGAAAGATTGAATTATTAGGTGTGCCAAATGAAGAATATTCTCAATCTCCAGGCACATTCCTTTGATGTCTGCTAATTTTTTGTATGTTAAGAAAAAAAAGTAAAACCAAGTAATATACATACTGATATGGAGTTATACCATTGAAGCTTGTGTCTAAACATGAGGTTTAGTCTGTGAAGAACTAAAGAGAACTTTAAAGTTATTGCTTTAAACATAAATAAATTTCCTGGAATCTAAAGTTAAACTTCTCATATCTATTCAACTTTTGATAAGAATACAGCTTGCTAGAGAAAACCTAATCACAAAAAAATAGTAGTGTAGTTATTAACTTTCTATTGACATTTAAAAAAATTAATAATCTGGTAAAATATCATCACCTTCAACGTTATTGCAACATTCTACTCAATTTCTTTGCAAAAGCTGGTATTTGTGACTTATCACCAATAGAAGAATATAAACTCATGAGAGCAGGTACTTTTTTATTTTATTCACTTCTGTATTCCCAGTGCCTAGAGCAGGGCATATCACAAAGTTCAACAAACATTTATCAAAAGAATAAAGGAAAGCACATAAGAATTTTGTTCTAAAACCACAACCTCAAATGGCCTAAGAAAATAATATATTAAACAGATAAATTTTTAGAAATATATTCTAATTTTTACATTTAATGTATAATATTATTATGTGCATACATATGGTAAAATTATACTATGACATGAGAAAACTTTCAACCGCCAAATCTCCTTTCATAGTGTAAGTCTATCACTAAACTTTTGGACATGTGACTTTCATAAGCCTTTTAAGGGACATATTATATAATAAGGAAGGCAGCCTCTATTTCCTGGGGTTCTACAACAAGAAAGCTGGCAAAAATCTCTCCTGAAATACCAGTGATTACACTTCATAATGGATTAAATAAATGTGTTGTGTGATATAGAAGACTATTAAGACAGAGATTCCTGAGTTACCAATGTGTGCACAAGGGTACTTAAAGAATACTAGAAAGGGTTCTGACAAGAAAATTTAATTGATAGAGGGAGACTGACAGCCTTTAAAGAGAACTTCTACTTGATGCCAAAAAGAACTGGAATTTTTCTGAAAGAGTTATGGCTTCAATTTGAGCTACTGACCGTAAAAGGAAAAAAGAAAAACTTCTGGTAAGGTATCTGAGATGTATTTAGAAAGTCTACTCCTCATCTCTTATTGCTTCAAATCTTCTGTTCCTCCTGACTTCCCCATTTCTATTAATGGCCTCAGCAACCAAGTTTGAAATTTTGATGTCACATCAGACCCTTTTCTAAGTTTCCCAGAATCTAACTCCTTTTTTTGTTTGTTTTTGTTTCCCGATTGACAGCTGAATTTGATGCCTGGTTCACACCCTTGATAAGTCTGACTTGGACTACTGTATCCTCATTGGTCATCCAGCTTCAGTACGTCATCCGGGCCCTTGCAGAAGAAAATCCAATCACATCTTACCGTTATTATCCTTCAATGTTTTCCATTGTCTAGAGGAATATATACAAATTTCTTAGTATATTTCACTTCATTCTGCCACATCTGGTGTTCTAATAACACTTAGCTACTCACTAAACGCTGAACACATACACTTGCCACCTACT